>NC_065449.1:78247924-78552321 GCF_917563875.1 Diabrotica virgifera virgifera | reverse complement strand
ACTTGTTATTTAATTTAGCATCAAATTAGTGAGTTAAGTGTAAGAGTAGTCTAGGCTAAACTTCGCTCATTATTTTGTATGTATATTGTTGTTTTTTTTTCTTTTTCTAATAAAGACCTTTATTATTATTATTATTATAAATTTATTAAATGACCAATGTTTTGTTTGTCTTAATTTTTAGTGTAAATATAGTAAATATCACATCAGGTGTAAGTATTATAGACCAAATGAACTATTTTGTAAGTTATCAATTGTATTGGTGCAAACACCGGCGGCACAACAACTGTGCTCCTTAGTTTCAAGGTTACCAATTTTTGTACCAGCATCATAGCATAGCTTTCGCATCTGTGTTGGGTTAATCTGTGGTAAGGATTAATTTTATTTGAGAAGCTAATCAAGGGGTGATTTCCGCCATTTTTTTACCAAAAAATAAAAGGGACCAACAATATTTTTAGCGTAACTCACTTTTAATGTTACAAGTTTTTTTTTTGAAAACAAAAATAAACCTTTTTTTAAACACTTTAAAAAAGTTGTAATGAACTTTCCCCGAAAAGTTCTGTTTTTTTGGTTATTTCACATTGAAATACTCAATTTGGAATTTGACGAAGAAAAACCTACATTTCATTAGCTGCATCTCTGCTTCTACTGGGTCTACAGACCTCACGAATACACCATTTTTTTTCGCTAAAATACTTACTTTTTGAGTTATCTCCGAAAAACCGTCCAAAAACTTTTTTTTTGGTTAAAAATGCTCGCAAATAACTCGGAAAGTATTGGCTTAGTAAAAAAACTAAGTAACTTAGAATTAGTCATTTTATCCAAGTCCGGAGTTATCATGAAGGTATATTTTTTCACCCCTGAGAAAAAATTTTTCACCCCGTATTTTCCAATTTTTGTAAAATGGAGGGGATGTAGAAATGTAAACTTTTTGTTGTATAATAATAGACAATTTCAACTACCTATTCCCAAATTTTCATCCTTCTTTTATTTATTTGGAGGTTTTCGTAAAATTTTGAGTTCCCTGATTGGGCTATTAGCACAATTTAATAATTAAACTATCCAACAATTTGAATCAAAATCAAAAGTAACGCACAAGGGCAGGTCATAAATTAAATCACATTCTGGGACCAAAAATAGTTTGATTGAACCTAACTTACCTTATAGTTTATTCAAATATAGGTTGACATATTGGGACCGTGCAAGTTCGGCAAAGCGACCTCTATTTCTACGCTCTGTACTTTTATTCGCACTTTTAATTATATTGGCCAATTATATTAGTCCTGGTTGCTGGATAATTGTCAAGGCCATAGTCCAAAAAAATAATAAGAAGAAAAAATAAGATGCAGGTTATGTCATGCAAACATAAACAATTGTATGTAGTAAATAAAATTTGTTATTAAAATGCAGTACTGCAAGCAAAATACAATTAATTAAATTTACCTTTATATAATAATTGCATATCATATCAGTATTGTGGAGCAATATATAATTTTTCTGCTTCAATGACAGAAGGTATGAAATATACGTCAATTTGACAATTTCAATTGACAATATGAATTATTTAAGATAGTTGCAATATTTCTCCGTGACTCGTGCACGGTCATTTCTCGTTTCCCTTCCAAGTACTTGCACACCGCGAATACCCATCTGCTTGCCAGATGAAACATTTTTTTTGTTAAATTTCATACATAGAAAATATTTCTAGCATGGGTTGCCTATCAAAATCGTGTCATAGCTATCCTTAAGGGGGGGGGGCGTAAGGGTTGAAATCAATATTCCAAACACTTTTTTTTTAAAGTATGGTAGAATCATTTTATTTTTAAATTAAATAGGCATATTTAGTACAATTCTGATACTGAAAGTGACGACAGATTAGATGTTACGAACGACATTGGAAAATCTCATATTAGTTATAAAAAATGTGTTTTTAATAATTGTTCATTAAACAGTTTTTTATGTATTAACAATATAATAAATAAATTGGTTCATTTTTAAATCATAAAATAATTTATCTATAACCTACTTAAGACATTGATCCTAGTTGTCTTAAAAATATTTCACAGATACCCGTATTTACTAATAATACATATTGGTTCACAAAATAATCTTTTCAAATACCACTCGTCCTCTAAATTTTGCATGATAAATTTAGAGGACTCGTGGTATTACCTTTGATTATATTTGTAATATTATCTAATTAAAAAAAATTATTTTTTTATTATGGCGCCATCTATCGACAACTAGAATAACTAGAATAAATGTTGTAAATGTCTGTAATCACGGACGTGCCTTTTTTTCTGTCACATACAATTTAATGTGTTAGAAAGAAATCGAAAAACTGTGACCTACTGAAAGATGATCATGAGAAAAAGAATACCACAATAATAATTTAATTGGAACATACACAAATATTTGAGGGGGTTTAGGGGAGCAAAACCCCCATAAAATTTTTATGGGATGCAAAATTTTACTGTTATTATTTTTAAGATGTTCTGGCCATAATAACGCCACATGGCCATTTTCAATAAAAAATCTCTAATATTTTTCGATATATTGAAAAAAATCGAGTTTCATTTTGTTAATTTCAAAGGGCTGTAACTTTTTTTTGTGCACATTTTGTACTAAGGTATTTAACCCTCGTAAGGCGGTGCGGGGTGCACTTGCACCCCAGACCTCGTTTTACTCACCTATCTTTTTTAATAAATCATTTTTGTCCATTTTTTTATTCGTATTAAATTTAATTCTAAAGGTATTCCACCCATTACAGCATTTAAAACTCTACGTTTATGTGCTTTTTTGGAAAAATGACTGGGTGCAAATGATGAAAATTTCATATCCTAATTGAACGTTTCTGGTGTTCCACCTGGAGCTAACAGAGCTATGAGACAAGGTCGGTGTTACTTACGTCAGAGAATAAAGACGGAAAGTCCCGCCATAACTGTAGTGTGTGTAAAAACTTTGTGTTGCTCACTCTGTGAATAATTTGATGTGTTTGTCTAAGGATAATAAATTTTTTTTAAGAAATTATACTATTGGACTATACTTATGCGTTACGATATAAGAAATTTGACCTGACGCTGGTGGGATGTCCCTACCGATTTAGTATCATAATAAATAGTTGACGTTACTAATCCCTCAATTATCTTTGTGACTGGTGGCAATAGTTTTGGAACAGCTACTAGGGCCGTACTTTATAATATTTACAGAACTGACTCGTTACCTACCAATGCAAATAAATTATTAAAATTAAAATTTCTAGACAATGTATTAAAAATTTTGTTTGCTGTAGACGAATTCGTTTACTCATCTGAAATTAACTTGCTTGGAATCAATTACAAACGATCATAAACAATTTTTATGTCCAATGCGCTCATTACGTGAATTTTATGGAGTTAGATTATAATGTGTTTTATATCGTTTTCACTTTAAACAAAATGGACTTCCAATAATGCAGCTTTCTATCTTTAAATAAAAAAATTAAAGAATCATTAGAAAGAGCATTAGTTAAAGATAAGATATACCTCTAATTATTATTCTATAGCTTTACTCATAATTCTCATGCTTATAGGTATTTAGGTAAAATTAAGTATCATTTATTTATCCAGAAAACATACATTATGGAGCATTATGAAAGGGGGGCAAACATATTTAAGTTTGACATTTGCACATTCAGGCAGTTATTTTCTTGCATTTAGATAGAAGGTTAGATCGCGACTATTCAAGTAAAATGTCTGAAATCAGTGAAGCTAGTGCTAAGTGTAAAACATGTGTACATTTATCTGATGATGCCAAAGAAATTATTAGGAATGTTTATCAAACTGTGAAAGAAGATAATCCAAATCCAGAAGACGGTAAATTCCTCATCAAGACAACATCTTGACTGACAAGGATGCCATATACAACAGTGTGGAAAATTGTTACGAATAGAATACAACCTCGTAAAAAGCAGAGTGACTTTCAACATATAAAGCAGTAAATGAAAAAGACGCTGAAATAATTAGAAGAGCAATTTACAATTTCTATTCAAAGAACCTAGTTCCAACGCTTACTATGATCTACGATCAACTTGTTAAAGACTATTCCATTACATATTCGCCTTCAACTTTATCAAGATTTTTGAATCACATTGGTTTTCGATACAAGAAAATTAATAAGCGATCATCAATAATGGATTCCCCTCGTCTAATTAAATGGAGAAATGAATATTTGGATGCTATATCTAAATTTAAAGATGAAGGAAGACCGATATTTTATCTAGATGAAACATGGTTCAATACCCATGATACTGCTCAAAAAGGTTGGACAGACGATTCTATTAAATGTGCACCCAATTATCCAATTAATAGAAGTCAGCGAATAATTATTCTGAACATTGGATTCAAAAATGGCTGGCTTGGAGGGGAAAGTTTTTTACTATCGGCAAAAAACATTCAAAAGATTCAAAGCTGGACTACCATGAAAATATGACAAGTAGCTTGTTTCAGGAATGGTTTGAAAAGAAGGTGTTGCCAAATTTGCCTCCAAAAAGTGTAATTGTAATGGATAACGCAACGTATCACAGCGAAAAAATTAGAAAAATCCTGGGTGTAGGTTCAACAAAAAAACAGATATCTGATTTTTTGTATGACAATGATTTGTACTTTGAAGAAACATATACAAAAAAAGAAATGTTGGAATTTCTTCACACAAAAGTGTTTCGAGAAACAATTTGTTATAGACGAATTAGCCAAATGTGATGGTCATAATGTTAAAAAAACGGAAGATCATTACAGAACATTAACCTCACATATTAAACCAATAATTATAACATTAGATAATGATTCTAGTGAAGATGACAGCGATAGTGACATAGAGTTGTAATTTGTATTTATTTTTTTCCGTCTAAACTTCAAATTTTATTTTTCCATGTTATTTTCTATGTTATTTTTTATTATGTTATCTTTTTTAATTGATTTTTGCTACCACTCTTAATATTTTATTGTTATTATCATTAATTTCCTTAATTTCTTTAATTTGTTCATTTCTCTTATTTCATTTCATTGTACATAATAATATACCTATAACTACATACAGTCCGTCTAATTTACTTACCGTTGCACGTCATTATCTACGTTAGAGATCTAAGTGGACATTGTTGCCAAATTACAAAAAATTCTTGAATTCATTTTAAATCAAATACATCACACAATTTTTGTTAAAGTGGATTATACAGCAAAACAAATTAATATTCAATGTAAATAAATAAAAACTTTAGAAATAGAAAACAAGAGTTAAGTTATAATTTTACGTTAAAGTACATAATAAAAACAGTAAATATAATGAAACAAATACTTGACCCCTATTTCTTCGCTCTGTACTTTTATTCGCACTTTTAATTATATTGGCCAATTATATTAGTCCTGGTTACTGGATAATTGTCAAGGCCATAGTCCAAAAAAATAGTAAGAAGAAAAAATAAGATTCAGGTTATGTTATGAAAACGTGAACAATTGTATGTAGTAAATAAAATTAGTTATTAAAATGCACTACTGCACTCAAAATACAATTAATTAAATGGACAACATAAAGTTTAGGGCAATGGCCATGCAACAGCATGAATTTTGTGAACAGTGTTGCCATATCTGTTTATAATTTAGACATTATGAATTTAGACCTTGTTTAAAATGTTTTTTTTATAATTTAGATGTTTATTTCATAGGTTAGTTTATTCATTTAAGTTAGTTTCTTTTTATTACTATTTAGTATTTTAGATATTTTATTAGTTAGAGTTTACAGTCTACAGTTTAAGTTAGTTTCTTTTTATTACTATTTAGTATTTTAGATATTTTATTAGTTACAGTTTAGAAATCTTCACATTGTTTAATGTTTCTATTAACTATTGCCACTATTGATTTTTATATAATTTTAATGCTTTTATATAATATATTTTCTGATTTATATCTAACATTTGTTTTCGATTTTTAAATTATATATTGTGTTCTATTCAATTTTGAATTTTAGATGTTACAGTAAGAAATATTTTACAACATGGCAACACTGTCAGTGTTTTTAGATTACCTCAAATGTCAACTACAAATTGGTTATGTTTGGTTGCCCTAAACTTGATGTTGTCCAATTAAATTTACCTTTATATAATAATTGCATATCATATCAATATTGTGGAGCAATATATAATTTTTCTGCTTCAATGACAGAAGGTATGAAATATAGGTCAATTTGACAATTTTAATTGACAATATGAATTATTTAAGATAGTTGCAATATTTCTCCACGACTCGCGCACGGTCGTTTCTCGTTTCCCTTCCAAGTACTTGCACACCGCGAATAGTAAAGAATACCTATAAACAAATATGAAGTGTCATCGCCGCAACTGTCAAATAAATGTTACCAATTTATGCCAAAATATTACCTTCGTTGGATTATAGTTAGTGTATTCCAAACAAATGTGCTTCATAAAAACGCTTTATAATCCATTTATATAAATTAAATGAAAGGTATTATTGTGTATTTCTCAGTAAACATTAATAGAAATCTTTAAATATTATTTATAGGCGTATATAATAAAATATGTCTAGTGGTTGTAATGCCAGTGTACTCGGCAAAGTGATTCTAAAGAAGAACACACCTACCGCCTAAATATTTCATGTTGGTATCATGTGACGTCACGGGCTATGCCGCGGATGATGTGCAATGGTAAATAAATTAGATGGAGTATAGATATAAATACATAATAAATATAATGATATATTTAAATTTATATTTATTATTCCAACCCCATTAAAATATTATATCTACTTGAAGACTTGAATTTTTTTGTTAAGGGGATGGGTATGAACTTTCGGCTTTAAGCCGTTACGCAAGCCCTTATTAGCGAGGGCCCTGAAAGTCCCTGAAAACTGCATATGTTTATTTTAATTAGTTACAGAGGTGAAAAACTAAGAGAAAATTTAGTGTGATTTTTAATTTCAAATATCTCATTCAAAAGAAACTTTTAATTCATTCCAAGGGACTTTCAATTTTCAAATTCATTCAAAGGGACAATTTTTCATTCTGCATTTAAATTTTTCTAAAATACTTACATATTAGTTTTCTCAGGATTCGAAAAAAATGATTACATTTAAAACACATTGAAAATTTACAGGCGTCAAAATTTTGCATTTTGTCCCTTTGTCCCTTTCCCTTAATTTTAGCGAATCCGCTCCTGGAGGGTTTGTTGTTTGTTATTATGATACTAAATCGGTAGGGAGATCCCACCAGAGCCAGGCCAAATTTCTTATATCTTGACGCAAAGAATAGTACTTTTTTGTAAAATTATGTTTCATATAGTAATAAATAAGTCCTAATTATCTTTCAACTTGATTTCCCCGACGTTCACATATAAAAAAAATGGATATACAGAGGGGTGCAAATGCACCCCGCACCGTTGTTTACGTAAGAATCTAAGCACCGCCTTAGAGGTTTAAGTTAATTTCAAGGAAACTCTTTTAAGTACCAGAATAAGCAATTTAATTTATGACCTGTCTTTTTGTTACACCCTGTATACATATCTATTGTAATGCACAAAAATATTTTGATGTCGGAATTAAATTTTTTTAAATCAAAAATTTTGTTTATAATTAACTAAATGTTGCCGGTATGAGTTAAGCAAATGTAAATGATGCAAATTAATGTGAAAATCCATATAGCCAAAGACCTTGAAGTGGATTTGGTAACCTGCGCACAAATATTGATTGAGGGAACACAAAACAAACTAACAAAAGATAATGCATAAATGCATCAATAAACATTAAAATTAGTACTAATAATTTACTTACATTTCCGTCTCCAGTGAGCCCCTTAATTTGTAAGGCCTCGGCAGTCTTAATGAACGTGGTTAAATTTTCTTGGCTCACTTGAACCTCCCCTTGATACATAAATTGCAATAGATCACTTAAAGCTTCGTAACTAACGTCTTTCATAAATACTATGGGGTGTTTACAAGGATTTGATTTAAAAAGTTCTTTGAAATAGGGACTACACACAGAAAGAACCATTTTGTGGGCTTTCAGACATTTTCCCTGCACGGCAAGCGTCACGTCCACCAAGTCTTCATTCTCCAACAATGAGTTCATGCCAGAACTCATATTCTTGTGGAAGTTGTCCCAACATAGGGAAAATTGTTCCGACGACATGGTCGGTTCTGAAATAAATACGATATTCTAAATAAAGTGTTTACGGGCAAATGCAAAGAAGCCGCTTGACCGACGCCACATCATGGCGGCGTAAGGATAGTTTAAAAACGGAAATATCAAGAAAATATTACACGGAAACGAAACATACCTGTTTTAAAGTGTTCCTCCTATCTAGAAAATGATTTGCACACACTTGCGGGAAAAAACTACAAATTTTATCTCTATTTTAACTATTTTATACCGCGCTCTACACACCCTCGTCACAACCTTTTCACTTAGCTTAGAGAGATTGAAGAAGCCGGATGTTGGTGGCGCTAGCGTCAACACCAGTAACAGGAAGTCAGTTGACCAACCCTGTAAAAAAAATTAATCAATAAATTTTCGATAATGACTAGAAACCCGAATTCGTAAAAAAATTAAAAGGTCAGATAGAAAAACAAACATAATTGATAAATTGCTAAATAATCTTTGGTTCGTAAAAAAGTTAACAGAAGATCTAGCTTGTTTCAAAACACCTCAAAATAAGTCACATGGGCCTTCACGTGGATATGTCTACTTTACAAGTAAAAGTTTATTATATTAAAAACTATGTTTTGTTTTTTGGAGTAAACTCAAAAGACAGATTCATACCCAATAATGTCACTAGCAAAATAACCAGATTCATATTCTTTTTGGCTGATCATGTCGGCTTTCGACAGTAGTGACAGTAATCCATAAATATTATATTATACTATGGTCTGTTTTTAAACGAGGAATAATTCAAATTTACTGCGCTGTAATGCTTGTTTGTAACTGGTCCAACTTCAGGCAAGTTTACTCGACTGTTATGAAATTTTGACACTAATGACATTTATGAAAATTTTTACACTACCAGCATTTCATAGATTAATTAAGTTATATCGGCGATTTTTTGTGTTTTCTGCGTTATTATTTTAATTTTTAGATTTTTAGTCTACTTTTATATAAAAAAACAGTTGTTTTTAGAACTCTTTAGCGACGTATTAGTATAATATAATATGTATGGATTACCGTCGAAGGCCAACATGATCAACCAAAAAAGAAGATGTATTTGCTGATTTTTCTAGTGACTTTCTTGGGTGTGAATATATGTCTTTTAGTTTACTCCTCCTGGTTTAAAAACAAACCATAATACACGTCGCTAAAGAGTTCTAAAAACAACTGTTTTTATACACTAATAAAAGGGCCGGTTTCACCAACGACAAATAGTAGTTTATTCTATGATTAAAGTTATTCGGCCATTAAACTGACATTTCTCCATTTTACTAACGTCAAATGAGACTTATTTTATTTATATATAAAAAAAAAATACTTACTCTTCGAGTAAATTGGCAAGTTAATCTGGCTGTAAATATTTATAGGTCTGGATCCCGCGTATGAAAAAAAAGTTGATTAATAGCAAGCTGAAAATTTGTTAATAGTTTAAGGGTGTCTAGTCGGATAAACTTTGATATATGGGAACACTGGAACAGGGGCAGTTTTATTTTTGGAACAGGTTAAAAATTTGGAATAATCACACCACGAAAACGGCACATTTATTTTGTCCGACAGAATAGACTTAAACTCTCCGAACAGAGATTAAACTCTCATGCAAAAATCAGACTGCTATTTATCACCTGTCATAATCCCTGTCATTTGACATATTCTACATGTTCCACTCATTAAAACGACCATTTGGTGATAAATAGCAGTCTGATTTTTGCATGAGAGCATGTGATAATCTCTGTTCGGAGAGTTAAAGTCTATTCTGTCGGACAAAATAAATGTGCCGTTTTCGTGGTCTGACCGTTCCAAATTTTTAACCTGTTCCACAATTAAAACTGCCCCTGTTCCAGTGTTCCCATATATCAAAGTTTGTCCGACTAGACACCCTTAAGCTGTTAACAAATTTTCAGCCTGCTATTAATCAACTTTTTTTTCATACGCGGGATCCAGACCTATTAGAAGAAAGCAAATTCGCCAGGTTAACTTTAAATTATCAAAATTATATTGAAGTTTGCTAACAGAAAGTAGAGCCGAATATACCACCCAATCACCAACAGAAGTGTTCGTTGAAGGCGAAGAGATAGTAGTGGGCAGCGGCGTATCCAGGGATGGGGCCCAGAGGGGCCGGGCCCCCCCCAAGCGCTTCATCGAAATTACCAATTCTATTTTTCACCACGATATAAAATACAGAAACGAAAAAAAACATTCTCTCTCTCAGATATAGTTAATCTTCTTAGAAGCCAACTGCCCACCGCAACAAGATCATAAAATTACAGTTATTTTAAAATCTTGGGTTTGTCTCAGGGTAACTCTCTAACGCATCTCATCTAGCCGACGGTCAGCGACCTTGAGCCGAACAGGAGCGCCCTATCTAGATTTATTTTCTAGCCACAGCCACAGATTCATTCGCTTAATAACCGTTGCTCCGACGGGACGTCCTGTTTTCAGTATTTCAGTGGTGCGGTGTGCGGACTGCGGATTTAGTTTTCTGGCGATATTGTAGTATTTCCACTTCCACATGTGCTTCTCGTTAGTTGAAAAGATAAGAAATTTCATTCAGTATTCTTGACGCGACACGAGTCCACAAAGACATTGTAGTAACGTTTTATTTCTAAAAGTTATAAACTATTTACAATTTGCTCAGTTTTTATTTTTTTAAAATGGACAAATTTATTATAAAGAAACCTCGTCTGGATATTGAGAGTGAGGGGGAATCTCGATCGATAAACGTAAGTAGATACTCAAATAATAATAATTATTTTGGATTCAAATTTTTATACTTTTGTGGCCTGTTGATAGTTTTCCAATTTTTTTATACTTGTTTCTTGTTTGATTTCAGATTGCAACATGTTCAAATGATTTTTCCAATCCATCTACTTCTCAGGCCACTACCACCAGCTGTTCCAGTTTCCAAGGATGTTTAAAGACTCAAGTCGAAGTTTAAGGATTGGTATTTGCAAAAAATGATATTGGGCATTTTGTTGGAGTATCAAACATAAGTGATGCAGATAAGATAACTTTATTACGAAGAGTATGGGAACCTTTGCCTTCCCACAAGTTCTGTGTTGAAATTATTGGGTCAAAGAAACGCACTTTCCAAGTTAAATGGCTGCAGAGATTTCCTTGGTTGGCCTACTCTGATAAGCTGAAAGGTGCATTTTGTAAATTATGTGTAGTATTTTGTCCATCAGCAGTTGGTAGTGGATATCATGAGTCTCCGGAAAACTTAGTAAAAAAAGCTTTCCGTAAATGGAAAGACGCCATTGAAGTTTTTCAGAAGCATTCTAGGACAAAATACCATCAACACTCAAGCATAGCAAAGGATGAATTTTTTAAAGTTTTTGATGGACAACAGCAAAATGTAATTCAACAATTGCAGAAAAAAACTAAAACTGAAATAGAAAGAAACCGAAACATTTTAAGATCAATTATCGAAACCATAGTATTGTGTGGGCGACAAGAGATACCATTGCGAGGCCATCGCGATTCAGGTCGTCTGTCACTTGAAGAACCTAATATAAATGATGGGAATTTTAGAGCTTTGTTACGCTACCGAGCTAATCATGGTGACAATATATTAGCTGAACACATACAGCATGCTCCAGGAAATGCATCTTATTTCAGTCCCAAAGTGCAAAATGAGTTAATAACTCTTATGGGGAAACAGATAGAAAGCGCCATCTTGACGAGAGTAAAAAAATGTACCTTCTTTACAGTGCTAGGTGATGAAACAACTGACATAAGTCGTGTAGAACAATTCTCACTTTGTGTTCGTTACGTTGATTTTGAGTGCATTGATCTGAGAGAAGACTTTATTACATTTGTTCCAGTAGATGACGTAACCGGAGCTGGTCTTGCTTTTGCATTACAATCACAAATCATACGGCTAGGACTTCGAATGGAAAATGTTCGTGGTCAAGGTTATGATGGAGCATCAGCGATGCGAGGGGCATTCAACGGTGTTCAGTCGATCATAAGACGAGATTTTCCTAAAGCAATGTATACACATTGTTCATCACATTGCCTAAACTTGTGTTTAAGCGATGCTGCAAAAACACCATACATCCGAAATTGTTTCGCCAAAATATCTCAAATTAGCACTTTTTTTCGAGCTTCAGCAAAGCGAGCTAAGATTCTAAGAGATGTGTTAGAAGAAAGAGGGAAAGCCAATAGTGGTCTCCATAGATATTGCGAAACTAGATGGGTGGAAAGGCATGACGCAGTTATTGTTTTAGCTGAATGCTTTGAATGCATTATTTCTGCACTGGAGGTTGTCATCGAAAACCATAAAAATGATGCAGCTATCGAAGCTGCTAGTCTACATACAAGCTTATGTAAATTCGAATTTATAATAACGTTGACTATAATGTCAAAAATGTTATCTGTAACATTAACTACATCCAAATATTTACAAAAGGAAACTCTTGAGTTAGGTGCAGCGTTAGAAAAAATCAGCTTGACGGAAAAAACTTTTTCTAACATGAGGACAGATGACGAGTTTTCAAAAGTTTTCAACATGGCTCAATAATTAGCAAACAAATTAGAAGTTCCTGTGATGGTTCCGAGGATAGTTGGAACACAAAGATTTCGGTCAAATATCGAATCACGAACTCCAGAAGAGTTTTATCGTCGTACGGTATACATTCCTTACATAGATGAAATAATGACATCCCTAAAAGACAGATTTTTAAGTCACAAGGATATATTAAGAGGGCTTGATAATTTTGTGCCCGCTAACTCTGTCAAAAAACAATATGATGACCTAAGACCTGCATTAGAGTTTTACAAAGATGATCTGCGGAGTTCAAACAATTTCATTCTGGAAGCGGAGTACAATCTATGGAAAACTCACTGGCAGACATTTGCAGCAGATAAGTTACCCAAAAGTGCGCTAGATACCCTTAGAAACATGGACTGGGACATGTTTCCTAATATTAAAATTTTATTAACCATTCTCGCCGTAATCCCAGTTACAACAAGTTCAGTAGAACGATCATTTTCAACGTTGAAGAGGCTGAAAAACTACCTCCGGAATTCTACTGGGGAAGAAAGATTAACAATGTTAACACTACTAACCGTCCACCGAGATATACCAGTAAATATAGAGGATGTCATCAACGAGTTCAACAACCAGAAGATTAAGTCTTTCGTGATAAAAGTAAACAGTAAGCAATAAATATTATACTCTTCTTTTATACGTTATTTAATTAAAAGCTGATGTTCACTACTCTTTTAATTTTTTATGGCCTACAAATTTAGTTCATATAAATTTAAATACCCTCATACATAAATTTATTATTATACGATATGACTTTCAAATATTTTTCGCTATTAAGTATGGTTCAGGTTTGCGTTTGATTGAATTTGGATAATAATCTATGAAAATAGTATAACCTTCATATTTATATTTATAGATGGGTATAGGTATATTTCTAAAGTAACTGAGAGGGCCCCCCCCCCAAAAGAAAATCCTGGTTACGCCACTGGTAGTGGGAGTTGATACGGTGAAGAAAGCTGTAAATGAACTAAAAAATGGTAAAGCTCCAGGGCCAGAAAATATTCCTGCCGAATTAATAAAATGTGGTACAGATAAACTCTTTGAAGCACTTACTTGGTGTATGAACAAATATATAAACGGTGTCACACCACCCAGTTTATGGAAAGTAGCGTATATTTCTTCCATTCATAAAAAAGGAAATAAGTTGGATTGTTCAAATTACAGAGGAATATCGGTAACTATTACACTAAGCCGGGTGTACGGGCGCATTCTTAGAAATCTCATTGAGATAAAGTATAGGGAACAAGAAGAAGAAGAACAGGCTGGTTTCCGCGCTGGAAGGACTTGCACAGATAATATCTTCTGCCTAAAACAATTAATTGAAAAAAAAATCAGCAACCAATCAAGAGACCCATCTCATGTTTGTTGACCTCCGTAAAGCATACGACAGCGTTCCTGTGACTAAATTGTGGAAATCACTACAAGAAGCTAACATCAAGTACCCTCTAGTCAACGCCTTAAAAAATCTATATGAAAATTCTACATCACAAGTAAAAATTGGCAACACACTATCTACAAAGTTCATAGTTAACAAGGGTCTGCGCCAGGGCTGCTGTATTTCACCAACTTTGTTCAAGATATATGTTGCAAAAGCACTAAACCAGTGGAAACGTAAATGCCACGGTATGGGTATAGACGTCGGAGAGGTTTGTTTATATACCTTACAATTTGCTGATGACCGCAAGTGATCATAGCTAATGATAAAGACGACCTACAGTATATGGCAAGAAAACTAAAGGAGGAATATGAACAGTGGGGCTTGGAAATTAATGTGGAAAAAACTAAATACCTACCCATAGGAGCTGAGTTATCTAATATCGAACTAGAGGATAATGAACAAATCACATCCTGTAGTGAATACACGTACCTGGGAGTAATCTTCGATAGAACGGGAAAAGACGACGAGGAAATAAAGAAAAGGGTAACACAAGCTAGAAGAACAATTGGCTGCCTAAATGGAATACTTTGGAGCTCCGAAATAGGAATACAGCGAAAATACAATATCTATGAAACACTTATTAAAAGCAGCCTACTTTACGGAGGAGAAACTTGGAGAATAACCGAGAACAACAGGAAAAAATTAGAAGCTGTAGAAATGGATGTGTTTAGAAGGTCGTTAGGTATATCCCGTAGGGAAAGAGTTCGAAATGAGGAAGTAAGACGACGAATTGGAATAGATGGTTACTTAACAACAGACATTGAGAGGAAACAGTTGATTTGGTATGGTCATGTTCAAAGAATGGAAGACACAAGATTGCCCAAAAAGATCATGCAGTGGGTACCACCAAACAGCAAAAAACGAGGAAGACCCAAAAAGACATGGAAAGAAGGGGTAACCAAAGCAATGAGTGCAAGGGATCTTAGAGATGCCCAATGGGATGATAGAAGGACGTGGAAGTTAGGCATCGGACAACGTCGAAAGACGTTCTAAAACCGATACATATATATATATATATATATATATATATATATATATATATATATATATATATATATATATATATATATATATATATATATAATGAATATATATATATATATATATATATATATATATATAATGAATATATATATATATATATATATATATATATATATATATATATATATATATAATGAATATATATATATATATATATATATATATATATATATATAATCAAGTACATTCAAATGGGAAACAAGCCACAATTCTACCCAAAAATGATTCCATTAACGTTTCGACGCCCAAGTCGGGTGTCGTTGTCAAAATACAAAATAATACTAAATAAACAAAAATGTTGCTGCTTAGTAAAAAATTCTTCTAACAATCTAACAATCTATTTAATCTGACTCACTTATATCGGCAATTCAGACACGTGTTATACATTTTAAAGTAGACGACTTTAAAATGATATCGCCAATATTGATGAGTTGCGTTCCTGGGACGACTTTACTAAAAGATAGTTCATTCGATTACAAGAAATCAATCCCAACTCAAGAATATCCGCCATAAAAAATCATAGCATGTGATCTGTCTTCAAAAAGACAACCAAATGCAACGGTGGCAATGAAATTCTCGCGTTAGAGATTCCATAGTAAATCACGAGGGAAAACCAGGAAAAACCTCGTGATACTATCCCGACATCGTAAGTATTTGGGTTTACATTTAGTTTACTCGTGATTTACTATGGAATCTCTAACGCGAGAATTTCATTGCCACCGTTGCAGTTGGTTGTCTTTTTGAAGACAGATCACATGCTATGATTTTTTATGGCGGATATTCTTGAGTTGGGATTGATTTCATGTAATCGAATGAACTATCTTTTAGTAAAGTCGTCCCAGGAACGCAACTCATCAATATTGGCAATATCATTTTAAAGTCGTCTACTTTAAAATGTATAATACGTGTCTGAATTGCCGATATAAGTGAGTCAGATTAAATAGATTGTTAGAAGAATTTCTTACTAAGCAGCAACATTTTTGTTTATTTAGCATTATTTTGTATTTTGACAACGACACCCGACTTGGGCGTCGAAACGTTAATGGAATCATTTTTGGGTAGAATTGTGGCTTGTTTCCCATTTGAATGTACTTGATTGTAGGAGTGCCACAAGAAAATAGCTTCAGAACAACATATATATATATATATATATATATATATATATATATATATATATATATATATATATATATATATATATATATATATATATATATATATATATATATATATATATATACATATATATATGTTACCGTTAAAACCCGATTTCAGTTAAAACCCTAATTTACTAGGAAAAACTAGTTTTAACTATGCGCTTTTGACAATTCTAGTTTTAACTAGTCAAAACTAGATTTGACTGCTACATTCAGTTAAAACTGGAAATCCCGAACGGATTTCATTTAGAGTAGTTTATACTAGTTCAAATTAGATTTTTGGAATTACTGGCGAATACCAGTTAAAATTGTTGCAAGAGACAAATATGTATTACGGCTAGTTCGGGGTAGTGTTAATGACGAAGGCGGCCGGTCCGGTCGGTAGCAAAATAGTGGGAAACTGTTGATTGTTTGGCATCGTTTTTACTGGTTATATTACATCACTGTGTATTATTCCCCATTAGTGATAATATCGAAGATCAGATTGAGAGCAGAAAAATAAGAACGTGAAAAGAACGTGTTTTGGAAATGATTTTACAAGTGGAAGAGACAGAGAAGAAAGAAAGTCACTACAACGTTGTGGCCAAAGGAATATAAATTAATGGTCGAAGTACAAGATGCGGAACTGTCTGCCAAGAAAGTTAGGAGAAAAAACAACGCTTACATTCACCCCCGTATAATGCCATCTAAGCAAACAATTTTTGTTACCGGAATAATAGCAATTGGCATCAATACATGTACCTACAAAATCGTGCAAGAATCTTTAAAATCGAAGTACAAATAATAAAGTTATAGATTGTCAAACTTAATCCAAAATTTTGGGTGGCGGAATTTTGTGCCGGTGAGTGTAGTTTTGGATGTGGTCTTCTGTGGTCTATTCAACACATTTTTTTAAAATAAAATCGGTTCGTATTGTGTCCCAGACTAATTTTACCACGCTATATTTCTTAAACGAATAGAGATTTTCGAATGGCACAAAAACTGATCTATTTAATTTGTAATATACCCTATACACCCTATACATTTTTATTAGTTTTGTATGTGATCTTCTATCGTCTATTTAACCGATTTTTTTTAATAAATGATTTCGTTTTACAAAACTATAAAAAAATGTACCCGGGAGCAGTCGCGCTCACTTCTGTAACGTAAGTAGTCGCGCGTATCTACGAACAAGATTTTAAATTTTAAATTTTAAATTTTCAAAAATATTTTATTTATTATAGAGTTTTATTTATAGGGTTTTATTTATTAGTCACAAATAATTTTGTTAAGTACTAAAATTATGATTTTATAGGTTATTGTCACTGGACAGTCTCCTGCAAGTCTTTATTTATTATAGAGTTTTATTTATAGGGTTTTATTTATTAGTCACAAATAATTTTGTTAAGTACTAAAATTATGATTTTATAGGTTATTGTCACTGGACAGTCTCCTGCAAGTCTCTTTTAATTGTTAAACAATTTACTTATTGTAATCATTATTACAGATTGTAAATAAATGGGATGTTAAAAAAAAAAAAAAAAAAAAGTAGTCGCGCGTAGAGAAAAAATCTCACAATAGAGATTTAAATACGAGTTTAAATCAAAGTTCTATTTTTTAATATTTATATACTTATATTAAAAATATCTACTTGTAACAATTTTAAAGCTAATTAGTGCTCACCAAAGCCATAAATTCTACAAAAAAATAAAAAAATAAAAATAAATAAAAAAAAATTTCTACGCATTACTAGGTACAAAATTTTTCATCAAGTTATCACGGAAAGGGATAAAATGTGAGATTTTTTCTCACGGCGCGACTGCTCCGGGTTAAAAAAAATTAAAGTTAGGTAGTAACTAAGGGATGAATATTTCAGGGATGGAATGATTTTTTATACGCCATATTTAAGTGTATGACAAATGGAATAGATCAGTTTTTGTCCCATTCAAAAATCTCTATTGGTTTAAGAGATATAGCCTGGATAAACTAGTCTGGGACACCCTGTATTATAGCTTTATTTTTCAAGACTATCGATTTAATAATATTATTGCTAAACATTTAAGTCTCATTGTATACCGGGTGTAACAATGACAGTGTGTTTTTTCCTCAAAGTTTGGAACACCCTGTTGAATATTCTAGCGTATATAAAATATTAAAATTAAAACTCAACTGTAGCCTTAGGCTTTCCTAACATTTTGCTTTTTCATTTATTCGCTTATGTGAGATAATATAAAAGTTAGGTACTTTAACAACTAGCCATGTTATTCGTCAATACAGGGTGTTTCTAAATAAGTGCGACAAACTTTAAGGGGTAACTCTGCGTGAAAAGATATTGACCGTTTGCTTTATAAACATATATGTCCACAAATGCTTTGTTTCCGAGATACGAGGTGTTGAATTTTTTCTTACAAACTGACGATTTATTTATTGCTCTAAAATTGATTGAGATATGCAAATGAAATTTGGTAGGTTTTAAGAGGTAGTTATTGCGCAGTTTTGACATACAATTAAGAATTTTATATTCACCATTGGCGTGCATACGGGATGTATCTAAAATGTTTATACCCGTATGCACGCCAATGGTAAATATAAAATTCTTAATTGTATGTCAAAAAATGCGCAATAATTACCTCTTAAAACGTACCAAATTTCATTTGCACATCTCAGCCAGTTTTAGAGCAATAAATAAATCGTCAGTTTGTAAGAAAAAATTCAACATCCCGTATCTCGGAAACCAAGCATTTGGGGACATATGTTTATAAAGCAAACGGTCATAATTTTTTCATGCAGAATTAACCCTTAAAGTTTGTCGCACTTATTTAGAAACACCCTGTATTGATAAATAACATTGCTAGTTATTAAAGTATGTATCTAACTTTTTTATTATCGAACATTAACGAATGAATAAAAAAACAAAATGATAAGAAAGCCTAAACCTACAGTTGAGTTTTAATTTCAATATTTTATATACGCTAGAATATTCCACAGGGTGTTCCAAACTTTGAGGAAAAAACACACTATCATTGTTACACCCGGTATACAATGACACTTACCTCTTTAGTAATATTATTACTACATCAATGTTCTTGAAGATTAAAGCTATAATATACTAAAAAAATCACTCAAATCGGACAACAGGTTTAGGAAATACGAGACATCAAAAATGTCCCATTTTAAGGTGGTACGTTAATTTTGATGCTTAGTGTATAAATGCAGACTAAAAATCTAAAAATTAAAGCAATATCGCATAAAATACAAAAAATCGGCGATATAACTTAATTACCCTATGAATTTTAAATGCCAATAATGTCAAAATTTCATAATTTAGTAAAGTAACCTTGCTTGCGGTTGGACCAATTACACACAAGCATTACGGCGCTGTAAATTTGAATTACTCCCCCTAGTTTAAAAACGAGGTATAGTAATATTCTAAGGGTTTCTTTTTTATCCCCGGTTGACTATTTATCCGTAGGTTTATCCGATAGATAAAAAAGTAGCGTATTTTCTGTCGTGAGTAAACTTATCTGACAAATAAACTGTTAACTATTTAAATCTAACAGTTTATTTATTTCTATAATAATTATATTCTTTTAGAGTAGAGATTGAGGATTAGAGGACACAGAATACAGCCTTGTGGCACACTCCACGCATGATTGTCACATTTTCGATTTTCGGTGTGTTCACCTTCAACTCTGAGATTTGCGGTCTGATTCCAGTAAAGATTTCTAATTATTTTCAGATCTTGATAGTTAATTCCTGCTTTTTTAGGATTTCCATCATCTTTTCGTGCTGTACTCGATCAAACACTTTATCGTAATTAATCAGACATGCGTATACATCACAATTGAAGTCTCTGCATCTCTAGAATAAGACTTGTATTGAGAACAAAGCCTCTCTCGTATAACAACAGTATTTATGAACCCGAATTGGTTATGGGAAATTTGACTTTCACCTTTCTAGGGCAGTCAATGAGGGTATTTGGCTCCGAATTCCATCCTACTACATCGATTTACTTGATATTTATACAGTAAGTAGGGAATAGCAGTACTAATTGCTGATAACGAGGATGACCTACAAAGGCAGCTCCACACTTTCAATCTCACAGCAAATAAATTTAATATGAGAATATCGGTAGAAAAAACTAAATGTATAGTGATAAGTAAAGAGCCGCGTAGATGCAAGTTAGAAATAGACGGCAAAATTGTAGAACAAGTAATGAAATTCAATTACCTAGGAGTAGAGATCACTAGTGACAGGAATATAAGAACAGAGACCACAACACAAGCAACAAAAGCGGCAAGAGTAAGTGGTTGGCCCCGAGAAACCATATGGAGAAACAAATATCTGACCACGGAAAGCAAAATAAAAGTATACAAGACAACAGTAAGATCTATCCTAATATATGCAGCGGAGACAAGGACCGATACAAGAAAGACGAAGCAACAAATCAACAATATCGAAATGAAAGTATTAAGATCAATAGCGGGCATATCATTAAGAGACAGACAAAGCAACAGAAGTATACGAGAACGTTGCAAAATTCAAAATATTAACAGGTGGATAAAAACAAGAAAGAAAAACTGGAACGAACATGTAAATCGAATGGAACCAGATAGATTAGCGAACATCTGTAAAAACAACAAGCCGTATAGCAGAAGACCCGTTGGAAGGCCGCCGAAAAGGTGGAAAGACAATGTACAGTCAACAACAACTGAAACGGAATAAGAGGCAGACAAACAGGAGTAATCCTAGTCGCGCGAAGAAGAAGAAGAAGAAGTAGGGAATAGCTTAAGAAACAAAGTCTACTCTATGACGATGTGCGCTTTTATCTTGGGGGGTGGTTTCCACCCCTTTTCGGTGGTGAAAATTTTTTTGGTTAAAATAGCCGGCTAGAGAACCTAATTCTAAGCAAAAGCTGTTCTATAATTATTTTCTAAAAACTCAATACTTTTTGAGTTATTCGTGGTTGAAAATTGGCCATTATTTTCATTGAAAAATGACACCTCTTCGGACGGATTTTTGCGAATACCTTAAAAACTATGCATCTAACAAAAAACTATACAAAATATTTTTGCACCTTATATAAAAACAAAGAGATTGGTTCCTTCATAAATCTTCTATTTACAATACAAAAAGAGATATTAGAGTTTGTTTTTTTGGTACATGCTCAAATCGGTGTATTCAACTTGAAATAACAGAGAAACGGTAGATTTTAGGTGTATAATGATACCAATAACTTTTGTAGTTCTTGAAATGGCATTTAAAATGAGCAATATTAAATGTCAATTACATTCAAACTAAGCGAGATATGCTACAAAAAATTGGTGACTAATGTATTTTAAGAAGAAATGAGAAGTATATTTAACCCTTCATCCATCAGAATTAAAATACATCGTTTTGCTTTTACAATACTGTTGATTATAGTGTTATTTCTATGTCCAAAAATTTGGACTGGTTTAAAATAAACGGTTTTTGAAAAAAATAAGATCAAATTATACAGCGTATTTTTAAATGTTCTTGAAAATCTTCCTTTTTCTCCATGTAACTCGAAAATGATAAGAGATACGAAAAAAAGATGCCACACAAAAATGTGGGGTTCTTTTAGATAAAAATTTCATTTTTATTTTTCATTACTGTATCTCTTATCATTTTCAAGTTACAAGGAGAAAAAGGAAGATTCTTAAGAAAATTTAAAAATGCGCTCTATAATTTGATCTGATTTTTTTTTAAAACCATTCATTTTAAACCCGTCCAACTTTTTGAACATAGAAATAACACTATAATAAAAGGTATTGTAGAAGGAAAACGATGCATTTACATTCTGGTGGATGGGGGTTAAAATTAATTCTCATTTTTTCTTAAAATACATTGGTTATCAATTTTGTTTGCAGCATATCTCGCTTAGTTTGAATGAAATGGATCTTTAGTATTGCTCATTTTAAAGGTGTTTTCAAGCACTACAAAAGGTATTAATAGCATTATACACCTAAAATCGGCCGTTCCTCTGTTATTTCAAGTTGAATACACCAATTTGGGCCTGTACCAAAAAAACAAACTCTTTTCAACTACCATATCCCTTTTTGTATTATAAGTGAAAGATTTGTGAAGGCAAGCGTCTCTTTGTTTTTTATAACCTACAAAAATGTTGTATATATTATAATTTTTTTAGTTAGATGCATAGTTTTTAAGGTATTTGCGAAAAACCGTTCAAAAAGGTGTTCTGTTTCAATGAAAATGGTGTTGTGTTAACCAAAAAAATGTTCACCCCTGAGAAGGAGTGGGAATCACCCCTCAAGATAAAAGCACACATCGGCATAGGGTAGATTTTGAATTAGGAGATAAGTAGAGGCTATTTCCAAAATTTCATTAAAATCCATGCAGTAGTATAGAATTCGAAGGTAATAACCTATTCTTGCTCCCATTGACTGGCGTA
This sequence comes from Diabrotica virgifera virgifera, assembly GCF_917563875.1. NCBI lineage: Eukaryota > Metazoa > Arthropoda > Insecta > Coleoptera > Chrysomelidae > Diabrotica > Diabrotica virgifera. Next base: position 78,529,538 of record NC_065449.1, on the reverse strand, counting down.
TTCACACAGGTTGTAAATTCTCATGTGGATTATCTTTAGGAACAATTTTAGAAAATGACTCACAGGCTTATCGTACGGTATCCTTCGCAGTTTTTGTCTCCTGGTTTTTTGGAAGTGCAATAAACTCAGACTTCAGCCATTTTGTTGGTATTTCTCCAGAGTTGTATTTGTTGTTAAGTAGGTATAGATATTTGTGATTATTGCTATTGATTCATTGTCCATTAGTTTAAGTACCTAGTTCTGCTTGTATATTATCGGAGCCTGCTGCTTTGCCATCCTTTAGCTGTATTATTTTAAAATAAACTTCCTGTTGTAATATTCTTGGTTCATGATTTATCTATTTAGCTAAATAGTGTTGTCTCTTTGGTCTTTAAATCGTTTCTCTAGGCATTCTTTCCACGTTCTTATTTTACTCTCTTTGTCCAAGATGACGTCAGATTTCCTTTCTTTCTCCGTCTTATTCCATCTGTGAGTTCTTTTACTTTCCTTTGTACATTGTGACTATCGTATTTTGATTATAGAGTCTCAATTTCTTCTTCTTCACATCTGTGTGAAACACATGTAATATTGGCATAATTTATATTTTTTACCTGACAGCGCTCTAATATTGACAATTTGTATATGTAGCGACCTGACGATGCATAGAAAATTATAGAAGGCGAAACCGTTCGTCCAAGGTAAAATAAATAGATTCTAAGTCTCTCTTATTTATTTGTTTTACCTGTATTCAAGAAAAGATGCATTATCTCGGTAAAGAAAAACTAAGGAGCCAAAGAATTTTAATGACACTGTGTTCTAGACATGGTCCTACAATAATGATTTATTTACTTGTAACATACACATAGGGGAGAGGGTCACATTTCTAACGGATCTATCATAAATTTATGGGATCCATATTTATAGTTACTTTTTCTTAAAAGAGGTTCTAATCATAAAAACCGTGTTATTTTTATATTTTCATTCTTCTTCTTGTAGTGCCAATCCGTTTCGGATGTTGTCGACCATAATGGCAATCTGTACTTTGCACACTGCTGCTCTAAAAAGATTTGTGGTTGTTGTGTTGAACCACGTACGTAGATTTTTCATCCAGGAAATCCTTTGCCTTCCTGGTCCTCTACTTTTCCTTGCAAGATTAGTTGCAGCAGTCCATATCTTTCACTGTTACTCATGATGTGACCAAGGTATTCGATTTTGGCTGTTTTTGCGATTAGATTCGATTAGGTTGTGATTAACAGCTCTTTTTCTTTTTGCATTCTCAGCAAAACACCTTGATTAGTAATGTGGTCGGTAGAAGATATCTTCAGGATTCGATGATAAAGCCACATTTCAAAAGCCTGAATTTTCTTGCAGGTGGCGTCTGTGAGAGTCCGAGTCCACGACTCAACTCCGTTACACTCCGTATTTTCATTACAAAATGTAAACAGTTGAAGAGATAATGAAAAAAAAAAATAAATTTATATTTTGAAACTTCAAAAGGCTGTAACTTCTTTTGGGTGCATATTTGTACTAAGATTCTTACTAGAACGAAAATATTGATATACAGAATAAGGCCATCCTCACTTACGCGTCAGAAACGTGGACCATGACAAAAAGCGACGAAGAACGTTTAAGCTGTTTTGAACGTAAAATCCTCAGACATATTTATAAAGGCGGACAAGAAAACGGATTATGGCGTAGAGCAGTGGTTTTCAATGTTTTTACGTCATGTGCCACAAAATTCTTATAGATTATTTTTGGTACCACCTACTGAAATACCTATGGATGTAGGTAATCTAATTAACTACAAATATGCTGGATTTTTGCTGTGTTTTTGCGTTTTGTGTACTACCGCACATAATCATATGTACCACCAGTGGTACATGTACCACAGATTGAGAACCCCTGACGTAGAGCGTAGATGGTATAATTTTAAGCATTACTGCCTTTATAGTGAACCCAATATTGGTAGGTCCATGAAAATAAACAAGCTGCGGTAGCTAGGCCACTTAGAGAGAATGAACGAGATGGAGCTGTCGAAACACACTTAAAACTAAAGATGTGAGTGGGGTGGAGTGCAGAGCAGGAGCAGGCCCAGATCAAGGTTTAAGAACCAGGTGGAAGACGACTTACGGATGTCAAGTGGAAAACTAAGGCGAAGGATAGGATGGAATTGAAGCTGATCCTAGAACAGGCCAAGACCCACTATGGGTTGTAGAGCCAATGATGATGGTTCGTACTTAGATAAGTTAAGTTTAATTTCTTCTTCTTTAAGTTCCATCTCCTATCGGAGGTTGGATATCATAATGGCTGTGGTCACTTTGTTGGCTACTGCTCTGAACAGTTGTAATGAACTACAGTTAAACCATTCTCTAGGGTTCATCAGCCAGGAGATGCGTCTTCTTCCTATGCTTCTTCTTTATTGAATCCTTCCTTGCATAATAATTCTCAGCAACTCATATTTTTCTCCTCTGGTAATGTGACCCAAATATTCCAGTTTTCTTGTTTTTATACTGTTCATAATTTCTAACTCGTTATTTAAACGTCATAGCACTTCAACATTGGTAATCCTTTGAACCCACTGAATTTTCAATATTCTTCTGTAACATCACATTTCGAACGCTTTTATTTTTCTTATCTGTTGTCTCTTCAATGTCCAAGCTTCCATTCCGTATAGTAATATAGAAAATATGTAGTATCTTATAGCCCTCAATCTGAGAGGCAACTGAAGGTCTTTGTTTGTAAGCAGTGTCTTCATTTTTATAAATGCTTGCCTTGCATTTTGAATTCAGACTTTAATTTCTTTGCTTTGGTCATTTTTGTCATCACCCCAGGTTCCCAGATATTTGTATGTCTTTACTTCTTCTATTTGGCTTTGCTCTATCATTAACCTTTCATTTCCATGTTGTGTTTTTGAGACAATCATAAATTTAGTTTTTTTCTTGTTTATTTTTAGTCCATATCGAATGCAATAATCGTTAATTCTATTTAACAATTCTTGTAGCGATTTCAGGGTGTCTGCCATTATAACGGTGTCCGGTGTCATCAGCTAATCTTATGTTATTATTTACTATTCTTTCGTTTATAGAGATTCCATCACTTAGTTCCGCTATCGCTTCCTGAAATATGGCTTCACTGTACACATTAAACCGTAGCGGCGACAGAACACAACCCTGTTTTATTCCTCTCTCAATATTCTCTGACTCTTGTTCTTCTATCTTTATATTGGCCTTTTGATTCCAATACAGATTGATGATAATTCGTAAATCTCGTCTGTCTATATTTCTGTTTTTCAATAATTCTATGTCGGGCCCTGTCGAACGCTTTTTCGAAGTCGATGAAACAGGAATAAATATCCAGGTTCATATCTAAGCATCTATGAGAGAGGATATTAAACGCAAACAATGCCTCTCTTGTTCCAAGTCATTTGCGGAACCCAAATTGGGTATCACCCATATCACCTTTTTGCTTTCTGTATAATCTTCCGTAAATCACCTTCAGAAATATTTTGAGGGTATGGCTTATTAGTGATATTGTCCTATAGTCCGAACAATCTTTGGCATATATTGTTTTTGTTATTGTCACAAAGGTGGACACCAACCATTCCTGAGTGATTTTACCCGTTTCATATACTTCATTAAACAGATCCAGTAGTGCACGTAGAGTTTCATCGTCTATAGACATTTCAGTAATTCCGCAGGTATTTCGTCTGGACAGTTTTTCCGTTTTTTTGTGTTTAATAATTAATTGAATAATAAACAGCTAAATTATTTAGCCGTTTATTATACATTTGCTCCCCAGAGTATGTATGTTATTTAAATTATTTACCTATTTGGTTACATTCTGAATATATTCTATTCTTAATTATACATATTTCAAATTTTACTTGCGACTCTTTTTTATCATTTATACACTGTTGAATTATTAATATTTGCAATAATAATTATTCTGTTATGTTATAACAAACGATAAGAATTAAATTCTCAATAATTAAATTAACCGGTTAGTGGAATATTAAGCATAATGGAAAGGCATAAAGATATATTTAAAATAATTTTGTAATGTTGGCGATCCTGATTATTGACCGTTTGCTTTACTGCACATGCGCAAAAAATTAATAAACAAAAATGGATTCTCGAAAAACAAGTATTTTTCCCGCTTTTAATGGAATGTCCTACCGACTACTGCCACCATAAGATTTATATTAAATGGATAAGTTGGATCGATTTATCAAGCTAGCAAAGGCAGGAGAAGGTACATATGGAGTGGTTTATAAAGCCAAAAATAAGTTAACTGGAAAAAATGTAGCACTTAAAAGGATTAAATTAGAAAAGTAAGTTTCTTTTTAATATTTTGACATAACCATTTTAAATCCATTTCTGGTTCACTGTAGCACTATGTTTACGTTTTTATTAAAAGAATTGTTTTTAAATTTAAGACGTGTGTGAAAATAAGTGATGATATAACTTTTAGAATCGGTGGAGCTAAAAAAATCGTTTTTAACCTTAGCAGACTAATGCTAAATACTAAAATAGATATTACAGTTACAGAATAAATAATTTACCTATTCTTCATACAAAAAGACATTTAACAACGTTTGTAATGTTTTGTCCTCATTGTATGCTTTTTTGCTGAGTAAAATTTTTACTTTTTATCTTGGCAGACAAAGTTCTTGCTTTTAAAGTGCAGTTGTTGTAATTAGAAGTAAAAATTGTATAATCCTGTTCAATGTCTAACTGCCAATTTATTTGTGACTCTATACACTATGGATCATGAATTACTTCCAAAAAGACACAAGTTGAAGACTTATTGCTGCTTATAATATTAAACTTCAAAGCTATACGACATATTTATCCAGAATGATCTGATGAAATCTAAAAGATCTAAACTTTTTCCTATTACAGTGATTTACCTCGATTATCCGTCTCTCCATTAACCGTCACCTCTGTTAACCGTCAGGGTCCGTACATAAGTTGTATTGACTACAAAGTCAAAAATTGAGTCATCAATTCATTTTGTTTGAGCATAGCGATAAGCCAAACGAAATTCGCTGAAATTTACAGTTATGGCAGTTATGAAATTTACAAATGAAGTTAGGGCTGAATCAACTGTTTTGTTTTCGTTGGCTAAAGGTAACAAAAATGAATCGTTAATTTGTGATAAGGATGCAAATGGCTATCAATTGCTAACAGATGCTCGGAATTTGATGGTGGCGATGTCGATGATGTTATCGCAACTGAAAAAAGATATGCGCAAAGAAGCTAGAAAAGCTGCATCACACACAACAATTCATCGAGTTGTATTCTTGACAAGAAGAAGCCAATAAAGTAGATTGCATGATCTTATGCGGATTAAGAAATTCACCCTTGCAAAATGTGCAGCATCAGTAAAACAAAGATTTCAGAATATTTTAAAACAAATTGATTCGATTGTACAAACAAAAATTCCTCTTATATTGCAAAACAAAACAAACATAATATGTATATGTTAAGGCTATGGGTACATAATTCGCAAATATTTTACGTGTATCCCTACTTTTTCTGTCTTTACACGGCAAATTACGTGTAGTAAAATTCACACTGGTGTGGATATGTAAACATTACTAGAATGTCATTCTACTTGAAAATGTCATAATTAATTTAAAGAGATGGCTTTTGAATGTTCTTGGATAACTGTTATTGTTATAATTGCAAATTATTAATTCAGTTAATAAATGTGATAATTTTTTCACTAACTATGTTTTCAGTGATTGTAATAATTTATTTGTACAACAAAAACTAATAATCAATCGAGAAAAGAGGAAAAGTGTTAAAGTGATTTTTTAATAATATGTTGTTATTTTGGAACGCTTACAATTTTGAACATCTCTAACAACAAAATACTTGGATCACAGGATATATCTGATGTATTCTCTGCTTGGATCTTTCACAAATAATACACAATAAATAACTTTTTATTAAGTTCACGTCTTAAATCAATTATTTATCAAATACACTATATATAAATAATATTTAATCAATTTCTCAAAATATTCCCGATGCAATGTCAAATATTTAAAATTGTCACTGATTGTCAGTGTCTGACTGACAATATATGCTGACAATATTATATTCGGTTGAGTGCGTTGTAAGACAAAGACAGATTTGGAAAATATTACCACGGCATTGTGTTCATTTTTTTCAAATCCTGAAAAAACCAATAAATATTTTTGAAAAATTTAAACGCAGAATGAAAGACTAAATTATTACCGAGGGCCGAAAGTCCCTTAGAATAAATAAAAAGTTTATTTTGAATGAGATATTTGAATTTAAAAATCACACTAAATTTTCTCTTAGTTTTTTCACCCCTGTAACTTATTAAAATAAACATTGTAGAAGTTCTCAGGGACTTTCGGCCCTCGCTAATAACGTAATCTTTCATTCTGCGTTTAAATTTTTCCAAAATACTTATTAGTTTTCTCAGGATTTGAAAAAAATGAATCCCCATTTGAATAGCATTGCAGCCGAAAATACGTTCCGATCCTCTTAATAAAATTTGAGAGTTGTAGTACTACCAATTTTTAATTTTTTTAATGTTCTGTTAACCATCTTTTCGATTATCCGTCATATCCTTGGTCCGGTGCCCTGACGGATAATCGAGGTTCCACTGTGTATGAAAAAGAAATATATAATCCTCTAGAATCAACAAATAATTATAAAACAAATCAGGAGCTTGGAGGAGTAAGGGCGAACCCGAAAAATGATCATTTCAAAAACAATCTCATCTTCCTCACATACTTTTAAAGAATGTGTCTGTATATGATAACAGCATGTTTCGCCCTTCATACTCCTAAAATTTCATAAGAAATAATATACCAATCCATTCATGTCAGAAACTGAACTGCATAATCATCTAGAAGAGTAAGGGCAAACCCACAGGCTTTCGTTGCATTTCTGTTCAAGGTTCGCCCCTTCTCCTCTGTTAACGTGCAGGTGTTTCTGTAATTCTGTAGCTTAGTAGCTTTAATTGGTGAGATTGAGATACAGTGAGATACAGAAGACGAAGAAACCGTAGACGATGAAAATCAAATTGAATTCAATTGAAGCTTTATTTGTGAATTTTATTAAAAACACTAGGGATGTTTATTTTTATAGTATTAAACCTCTTTTTTTTATTTCATAAAATTCTTGCAAAATCCTCTTAAATATTTAAGATTTAGCTGAAGGATTTTCATACCATAGGAAAAGATTAGGTTGTAATTTGCATAATAGTAGAGAAACTAAATTTCCATAAAGTTTATTGTATACATATTGTATTTTTTATTATTACTTGGCGATAAACTTTCCGCTTACAAAGGCGCCTTTCATTATTCTGTTCAACGCTTCTGAGGAAAGATTGTAGTGATGAGCCGAGGTACCAATAGAACCTGACACCGAGAAAAACCATCTTTACAAAGTGAATATAAGGCATAAAATAAGAAGGATTATTATAGTAATTTTACAAGTTATTACTTTATTATGTCGATTTACTATTTTAGTTGGGAACAAGCCGTAAAATTAAAATAATAATTCCTAAGTTTTACACGTGTTATTCACTTTGTAAAGATTTTTTGTTGGCACTGTAATAATACAGTTTATACACTGTATCCCTCGGTAGAATGCACGCTATAATAGAAATGCAACGATAAACTGCATAATCTGGTAGCATCACTTCTTCACCCTTATTATTCTATCATATTTGTAAACTTTAACTCAGTTTTCCCAAAACATCGTTTTTGTGATGTCCCAAAGGGAACCCAGTTTGTTTATTGACTTTTTTTTGTCACTTTAGGCCATAAATAACATGTGCAAAATTCAATGTTGAAAGTTTTTGTTTTCTTAGAAAAAAAATAGTGTACATGAAAAACTGAAGATTTCACTAAATATAAACATGTGTGTTTCAAAGTTTAGTTATGATATATTTTATTTATGGAGCATACATTTTACAATTGTTTTCTTCTCTTTGTGTTGATTACAAATTTTTTGCAATCATCGCAACAGGTTTTGTCCATTTGTTGGGCAAAGGTAGCATCTAGTAGCTAGATCTTTCACAATAATTACAAGTAATTTAAAAACAAGTATTTTAAGACAACTGGTTCTTTAATATATTATTCCCTATCCTTCCTCGAACACTGTACCGGCCATCTGGTTACTGATACAGGTTGCGTTAATTACTGTGCAGCACACCTTAACAGGTAAATATACAATCTGTTCCAACAAAAATTTGACCCCCCCCACCATGAGCTTCTTCAAAATTAAAAAAAACACGTCTATTTATATTGGGAGGGGGACGAATTTTCATGCAAAATTCATGCCCTCAAATGTACCCCCCTACTGCCCCGCATTGAACACCAGTTTTTTTTAAATAGCAAGTGTGGTCAAGTGGCACATCAATAATTGAAAGGTAATTTTTTCTCGACACGACACTCTATTTTTCTTTAATTTACGTAATAGGTTTGAAGATAATTTTAGACAAAAAATTTTTTCGTCTTAAAATAATTTTAAATTCAATATACAGGGTGATTGATTAGTGTGATAAAGCTCAGTAGAGCCGCTATAGTAATAGATACCTGGCAATAAAAGTTAATAACAAAAATTGTAGCCAACTTTGAGCTTCACATTACAAAATTAGTTCAAATGTTACAGAGTGTTCGATACCATAGTGGTAGGCCAAACTTATGTTTTTCTAAATGGAACACCCTATATTTTATTTTATATTCGAAATCTTCTTAACTTCCTCATCACAAAAATATAATGGTTTGTTATGTTATGTAGGGCTTTTACAAAGTTATAACCAATTTTCTATGAAAATCGTTACAAGTTCAGCTCCCTGTATAAATAAAAATAAGCACAGCAGCAATGGTTTATTGGTGCCATATTTTTTTGTTGATTGTGAAAATGTTTAAGAGTTGTTGATATTGCTAATTTTCTTTATATCAGTGATATAAAGATCGGTATATTTTTATACAGGGTGAGTCAAAACGCAAGTATGTATGTACATTCTGTGTACACTCTGTGGAACACTCTGTATTTTATATCACTATCGAAAAATTCCATTACCATACTTTAATTTTTATAATATTCCCTATGTCTAAATTTGTTAGTTTTCGAGATATCTTCATTTTTCAGAGCAAGTTAATAATTAGGTGTCAACCATTTTTATACATTTTGACAATCAAAAAAAATATGGCACCAATAAACCATTGCTGTTGTGCTTATTTTTATTTAAACTTATTACGATTTTCATAGAACATTGGTTATAACTTTGTAAATAGCCTGTATAACATAACAAACCTTTATATTTTTGTGATGGGGAAGTTAAGAAGATTTCGAATATAAAATAAAATATAAGATGTTCCATTTAAAAAAACAAAAGTTTGGTCTGCCACTATGTTATTGAACACCCTTTAACATTCTAACTAATTTTGTAATATGAAGCTCAAAGTTGGCTACAATTTTTGTTATTAACTTTTATTGCTATCTATTACTATAGCGGATCTACTAAGCTTTATCACACTAATCAATCACCCTGCTTTTGTATTTACCTGTACAGGTGTGCTGTGCAGTAATGAACGCAACCTGTATCAGCAGCCAGATGGCTGGTACAGTGTTCGAGGAAGCGTAGGGAACAATATATTAAAGAATCAGCTGTCTTAAAATACTTTCTCGAAAACGTTGCTAGCTCTTAGACTATAAGGTAACTCCAAAAGTTTGTATAGCATTTTTGACATATTCGTGAAACCCATTCTTGTCCTAGTTGCAGAAGGTAAAGTTAACATTTGTCGCTGAGATTTTTGTTCCATTTTTGTGTTAAATCGTTTATGAAAATATGGATTATTTAATGTCAACAAATTGCACTAAGTGAAAAAATTTGATTCTAATATTTTTATTTAATTAAAATCATGTTATAAATTAATAAATAAATAAATTTCCAATCTTTTATATATATATATATATATATATATATATATATATATATATATATATATATATTCTTATTTGTAATGTTAACATGTTGATGGACAGAACATCTATAGGCATTTAATTTCCATTGATGCAATGTGACACAACATCTATAGATAACTATATTTTTAAAATAACCAGTTGTGACAAAAAATCGGTGTCCAAAAAATTTCACATATCTACAGATTCATATGAAATGTGACACAACATCCATGGTCCTCGTCCACATGTTTACAAAAAATATTAATTGTTTCTGTAAACTATAAGTGCTAAAAGAAATTCAGCAATTTCCCTATTCAACTTTGCAAAATACATATACTCTATATACAGGCATGGAAAAAAATTATCTGACTATAGGGCATTAAGACAACGCAACGAACTGAAAAAATATTATATAGGCTTGTATGTCTGAGAGAATAACATGTAACCACATGTCTGTGATAGACCCGTAAGCACTATGGCCAGTCCAGTCAGTACATTTTTGCTGAAAGAAAGTTTATTTTTTAGATGGTCTGGGGAAATATTTTAACGATGTTATTACAAGATTATAAAAGCACATTGAGATCTTAGATTAAATCAACAGTTTCTTTTATCTCAGTTCATGAAAAATATCATAATAAATTCAAAGGCAAAAACTTAAACAATTGATTCTAAAAAATAACAATTTTATAATTTTAAGTATTTTAAATCAAATTTTCATCACTATCCGTGCATTTTCTACAATTCTTGACACAACCAGTTTTTTCAAATTTAAAAATAATTACGTATTTTTTATGGGAAATAAGCCACAATTTTACTAAAAAATGAATTTATTAACGTTTCGAAGCCCAAATCGGGTTTCGTTGTCAAAATACAAAATACTATTAAAATAAACAAACATGTTGTTGCTAAGTAAAAAAATTCTTCTAATAATTTATTTAATCTGACTCATTTATATTGGCAATTCAGACGTATATTATACATTTTAAAGTAGAAGACTTTAAAATGATATCGCCAATCATTTTAAAGTAGAAGACTTTAAAATGATATCGCCAATATTTATGAGTTGCGTTCCTGGGACAACTTTACTAAAAGATAGTTCATTCGATTACATGAAATCAATCCCAACTCAAGAATATCCGTCGCAAAAAAATCATAGCATGTGATCTGTCTTTAAAAAGACAACCAAATACAACGATGACAGTAAAATTCTCGCGTTAGAGATTCCATAGTAAATCACGAGAGAAAACCAGGAAAAAACCTCGTGATACTATCCCGACATCGTAAGTATTTGGTCTTACATTTAATCTACCTTCAAAAAAACTAATACCAAATTCTGACTTTAATATGTTTAAATTATAAATAATATTAATATTACATAGATATACAATAAGTAATACTAAAATATAAAATTTGTACTAACTCGATATGTTATTGACTTACTAATCGTGGTATTTTCTTTCTATTGACTTCCTCTTTCAGTATGGGTAACCACATCCTACTGCATTCTACCGAGGAATTTGCGACACAATTGGTTTCATTTAGCATAATTAGAGCCGCTTCTTTGATTTTTCTCTTTTTACTATCTGATTCTTTCAGGACTATACTTGAATCTCTCCACTGAACTCTATGTTCATTATCACATGCGTGTTGACATATTTGAGATCTATCAAATTCTCTATTTTTAATATAAGACTGATGTTCATTTATTCTAACGTTTAATGGTCTTGATGTTTCACCTAAATAAAATTTGTTCGCATTCACAAGGTATTCTATAAATGCAATTCTTTGTTCTTTCTTGTTCATTGTTAGGTTTAGTTTTAGATAGAATAGATCTCAATGTGTTTGTTGTTTTGAATGTTGTTGAAATGTTGAATTTATTTCCTATCGTTTTAAGTTTCTCGGATAGTCCTGTTATATATGGTATTATTTTCCTCGTATTATTTCTTGTGAATGTTGTAGGATCTCGTTCTAAGTTGTTCTGTTCCATTCGATCTAATCTTGTCAATTCCTTATTTATAAACGATAAAGGATAATCATTTTTTAATAAAACAGATGTTAACAATTGTTTTTCTTCTAAAAATGAATTTTCGTTAGAACAAGTAATTTTGGCTCTATCATATAAGGATTTAATGATTCCCTTTTTAACGTTGATGTTGTGATTTGATTAGTAATTGAGATATCTGTTGGTGTGTGTTGATAGATCTCAAATATGTCAACACGCATGGGATAATGAACATAGAGTTCAGTGGAGAGATTCAAGTATAGTCCTGAAAGAATCAGATAGTAAAAAGAGAACAATCAAAGAAGCGGCTCTAATTATGCTAAATGAAACCAATTGTGTCGCAAATTCCTCAGTAGAATGCAGTAGGATGTGGTTACCCATACTGAAAGAGGAAGTCAATAGAAAGAAAATACCACGATTAGTAAGTCAATAACATATCGAGTTAGTACAAATTTTATATTTTAGTATTACTTATTGTATATCTATGTAATATTAATATTATTTATAATTTAAACATATTAAAGTCAGAATTTGGTATTAGTTTTTTTGAAGGTAGATTAAATGTAAGACCAAATACTTACGATGTCGGGATAGTATCACGAGGTTTTTTCCTGGTTTTCCCTCGTGATTTACTATGGAATCTCTAACGCGAGAATTTTACTGTCATCGTTGCATTTGGTTGTCTTTTTAAAGACAGATCACATGCTATGATTTTTTTGCGACGGATATTCTTCAAGGATGCCACAAGGAAATAGCTTCAGAACAACTTTAAAAATAATGTTGTGAATTGTAGATTTTGTTGGTACAGTGTCTTCGAATGAAATCGAAAACCTACCTGTTATATGGTCGGCACTACTTCCACAATAACGCCATTTATTAATTTGAATTTTATGTTTAGTTGTAAAGGATAATATTTTCCTAACTTGAAATATCAATTTCTTTATTTTGTTTTTTTTTGCAAATAAAACCGGACCTTTTACCAATAAAAAAATAAACGTTTATTTGACGTTTCCGTTATCAAAACTGAATGTCACTTTCAAAACTACAATTATTCAATCTAATGGGTGTTAAAACAAGCTCGTATGTCGGTACTGATTTCATACTATATTCGGTCTCTCTCTGTTAGCAGAACAACCTCATACTGTTCTTTTCGCACCAGTTATGTGTGCTATATGCAGTTTTCAGATTACCACACCTGTATAGTGTCACAACACTTGCTTATACATTTGATGCACTGCCCATCAACATGTTAATAGTCTCTAATTCTCTAAGTACAGTGAAACCTCATATCAGAAGACAATTCCTAGAAATCATACAAGTTAAATTATAAAGGATACCGCAGACATCTTATGGAAAATAGAATGTCACTTAAATGCAATAAAATTTACATAAATAGATTCATCCCAAAGTTACAATTATTTCATATCATTGTGCCAACTCTGAATTTTGATTACTAACAGTGTAAATTAATATAAATAAATCTAAAATCAAATGTTAGTGTACATGAGTTATAGAGAGAAAGGAGATACGCAATTAAATATACAACACATTACGAAATACCTCATAGTATTTTTTAATACCAACTATGACCAAGAATACTGTGTAATTTGATACAAGAAGAATGCAAAAAACAATGTTATTTTTTACTGAAATTCTTGTTATCGGAAACAACCCCCTCCTAATTATTTTGGTTAACGGAGATTTTACTGTATACAGGTATATACAGCAAGGAGGTCATTTATTTACATAAACACTTATACATAAAAGGCTTCTATAACGTTTCAAGTGTGCATGTTTATTTATTGTAGGGTCCTCTGGTATTTAAATATTGTTAAGTAGAGGTTTCACTATACTATCTTTTAACAGTTTTACAGCATCATTACTTTTCACGTTCATAACAATCTTATATTACATCAAGGGCTAACTCATCTAGCAATTTAATCTACTAATATTTTTGTGGGATGGTGAGCTGAATTTTGTGCGTGTCCTACTTTATTTAAATCGTAGCACCACATGATTCAGCTTATAGTTCCACTAACAGTCATCACTAATAATTGCACAAGTAAGTAACTTTTAGCTTTAATTATCATAATTTAGGTAGGATACTATACTAACAGTTAGTGAAATATGTTTAAGAATACCAATAAGTATTTAGTTAATTTATTTTGTTTATATTTAATAATTTTAATTTATTATTAACCCTCCGTTAGTCGCTATCGGTGTCACACACCGACGACAGAATTATTCATTCGGGATTTACAAAATAACTGTTTTTTCTATCGCCACTTTCTGTACCTCTTCCTATCAACTAACCTCGTGTTAGTGTACATTCTTACCTACTTGGGTACAATTGTGCGAGTTTAATAGCTATTTTCGGTGCAAGACTCTGTAGCGACTAACGGTGTGGTTATTACTTTATTGGCATAACTTGCAGTTCAGGTAAATATTTAGCATCTTATTATTGCATTTTATCGGTAAGTTTTGGTCAAGTCTTATTTATAGATGTCATTTGAAGCCGAACAAAAACGTTGGAATGGAATTATGGGAAATGGTTCCTAGCGACGATGAAAATTATTTTGACGATGAGGGAAGTGAAAATAAAAGCGGTTTTTCATTTTATATCTGTTGTTTTTCAATAAAACATTTTCAAAAATATTTTTCAGTCATTCCTATACACAATATAAAATATTTATACGAATTTTATAGCAATAACTATTTTTTTAAATTGTCGGTCTCTGACACCGTAGCGACTCTTGATGCTCCGTTTATCCTAGCGACTAACGGAGGGTTAAATATAATTATTAAATAATGTGTGGTTATGTGATCTGTTGTTAAAGTCCTTTTTATTCCATCACATAGCACCGACACGAAAAACAGGCACCTTTGATAAAATCGTCGAAACACACTTTATTTTTTATTGTAACTTTTATCGACGATTGGCATGCTCTAAAATAAGGTTTTGAGATATGTTTTATATAGGTAAGAAAAGCAACTACCCGACGAATACGTCTCCAAGCCTATCTCAAACGTGCTCGATGGGATTTAAATCAGGACTGTGCGCTGGCCGTGCCAAATCAGTAAGGGAACATCCATAAACTATGTCGTAAAATTTTTGGACTTTTTAATACCCTCCCCCCGTTCGTTGAAAAGCGTTATTACAGTTGCCATCCCCCTAATGCCGATGTCGCAATTGCAACTCATGCCCCCCCTTTAGTGAAGTTTAAAAGTGAAGCGAGTTTTAAATTCTGTGTTATTTCTGAATTTTTTTAAAGTTAACTCTCAAAATTTATTTACTTTATCGAAATCAGTATTATTATTTATTACTTTCTTTTCTAAATTGACTGCACAACTAATTAATCCATTGGCATCCACTTTAAGCCAAACTATTTTATACCTCTTACTATGCACTTAGTTGGAACATATAACTTAACCAGTGTTTGGCATTGTGGCTATTTTGCAAGGACAGGGAGTAAGTAATCTTAACCACACTTTTCAATTTTTAAGTCAAAATTTCACCCTTTTCAATTTTACTAAGTGGGATTACTTACTTTTAGGTTCACTGATGATGGACTGATAAGTCCGAAAACATTTTGAACGTAATCCTTTTGGATTTTTAAAATCTTTAAACTTTTATTAAAATATACCAACTACACCAGGGAGTGTTTTACTTCACGTTAAATTTTATTTAACCCTGGAATGCTACCTGGGGTACACTTGTACCCCAAACGTGTTTAAAAGTTACACCAATCTACAGGAGTGGGGGCTGCGGTCATGAGAACCTCATCCTTCGTAGTTTCATCTTTTGTGACAGCAGTTTAGATGTGATATTGATAACGCACTGTGCGTTTTTAGTTCTTGAGATATTTGAGGTCCGGGGTATACGTGTACCCCAGTGTAGCAGAATAATATATTTTTTTGTTCCGACATGTAAGTTCAATTTTTTGCTAAACTATTGAAATTATAATCATTATAATCTCGTACATCATGTTAACCTTCGGATAACCAAGGGGGTAAATTTGTACCCCAGCGTATGTTTATAGAAAGACTAATAGAAAGATGCGTCGTTGGCCATTATGCCTTTTTTACAATCTGCTCAACATTGTGGGATATAACTCGATGATCCTTTTACGTGGTTCTAATGCGCCAGAAACGGAAATTCTTGTCAACAGAAGAGCTTACCTAAAAAAACTGGCACTTGATTTAGTGAAACCTCAAATGGAAAGTCGTTTGGAATGTTCGACTTTGAGGCGTGAACTTCGCGAAACTATTTGCAATGTACTATAAATACCTAATCCAGTTACCAACAAGACTGGTTGCTACCACAGACAGATGCACATTTTGTCCCAGAAGCGAAGATCGGAAATCCAGAGTTAGCTCAAGCTGTGCCCTATGCAAAAAATTCATTTGTTTGCAGCATCAAAAAAAATATGCCTAACTTGTGGATAATAATATAATAAAATATTTTTGTATACAAAATAGACTTAACATGTAATGTTAACGATTGTTTTTGTCATACGTTCTTAAATATACATATATAAATATTTTTAGGTCGATTTTATTTGCGGTACCACTGTACCCCTGTGTAGCAGATTGAGTTTAGAAAATAAGTGTAGCAATCCAGGGTTAATTAGTTTTATTTGGACAAAACAAAAAACACTTTTATCAGACGTCCTATGCTTTCTTAACTGCATCATATAGATCTTTTTACTTATTTTGTTTTGATTTCGATGACATTTCTTTTATTAGTATATGTAAATACAATAACTAAATAGAACACAATATTTTATTATTTCTATTCGGTTCTTTTAGAATTGTTTCACACAGCAGTGGCGGCTCGTACCACTTTAAGAAGGTAGTGCCACAACTCGGGCAGCCGCCAAAATTTTTAGTGACGGATTCACGATATTGTCAAAAAAAGGTATACTGACAACAAAAACTAAAAAAAATATGCGCGGATACTTTTATCTTATGTACATATCTTAAGTTTATTGATCTGAGGTGCCAAGCAATTGTCCAACATTGATCAAAACAGTTCCGTAAATTAATTAATAATAAAAACCTCTTAACCTACCACCAGCATTTACTGCTGATAGTGCTTGAAAATTGTTATTACGATTTAGTCTCTATTTACCAATTTATAAAAATAATACTATTTCATTATTCACACACATGCACAAATTTTTGTAATGTCACTTTTAAAGTTTACGATATATGAAGTTCATTCTTCTATTTTTTGGTTGCAAAGTTTTCAATGACTTTATAATTAAAATTATCAATACAATTTACAAAATGCTTTTCTGCAGATAGCATACCTAAAGCACTAGGTTTCGATGTAAACATCGAAAAACAGCGTTCTGCTTCAGATGTTGATATAGGAATGGTAACTAAAATACTTAAAAGTTTAATAGTTTCTTCAAATGTGCTTTTTGGACCTTCCCTCTACAATAAAACCGATAGCGAAACAGCCCCAGAGGTAGTACTTAATTCGTCTCGCTAATACAGTACCTACTTCTAATTCAGTTTTAAACCGAGTTTTGCTTAAAAATTAAAATTGTCTCCATGGTTCATTAAGAAATGATTCGGAGAACTGATGCTTATAAGCAGAAAACTTCTCCGACATAAATAAATTAGAAGCAACTAAATGTCCGGAGAAGGTAGACCTTTGAAAGATCTGGTACTTTGAATAATATGAACCTTTAAGTCGTTGTCTAATTCGGCGCTAAAATTGACCAGCTCCTTAAATATGCCTCTATTTTCTGAATTTTCTTTTTCGTCGTGACCTCTTAAAGCTAACTCGAAAGCTCCACAACACCTTATAACATTTGTAGTTTTTTTTTTCTAGCGAAAAACCACCAAAAAAATTTTTAAAATACTAATCTTTATTGTCAATTAATAAATTAAACTTAAGAAATAATCAAAATATTATCAAAATACCCACGATCATGATGCACCAAAAGTTTAATTATAAATACAAAAACTTTTTAACAGAAAATATACATAATAAAAGCGACAAACCAGCACGTAAAGAAACTCAAAATAAATAGACTCAAAATAAATACCCATAGATTAATAATATAGTATTACCGGAATACTCTTCATACCCTCGTGCCTGGCACAGATATTCTAATGTTAAGGTATACTAATAGTCCAATATAGCCCTTTCTCTGTCACTTACATATAATGCTCGTAAAATCTTTCTCTTTACTCGTGCCAGTACTGACTTCGGCGCGAAGGAGATTCTCCTGTCGAATACTCTCCGCTGTCGGCAGGGATGGTATTGCGCCCATAGTTGCCATATTTTATATAATTTATGAAGATCAAAAGAAATACACACAAAAAAATTAATAGGAATTAAAAAGTTTTGAAGATAAAAAATATGTTTATGGATAGTTAGCAAGGTAGTGCCATGGCTCTATGGCACTACCTCACGGGCCGCCACTGTCACACAGTATTCAGTAAATAAGTGAACAGTTTAATATTTATTGCTTCCAGACTTTGTTCTGTATAGAAGAGTTTGTTTAAACACAAAGGACAATGTTTTATTCTTTGTTGTTCTGTATAGACAGTGCTAGTAATTTAAGGCTGTGATTGCTAAAAACGAAATGTGAAACAAATTGAAAATATGCGATAAAAGAAATATAATTCTTTTTAATTCTAAAATTGGGCATATTTAATATTTATATTCGTGAACCTTTTGTTTTCATTTATTTTCAATTTCATTTATATTAGCTTTTAGGTATATTAGTTTTTATATGATTACCTATCTGATAATTTTAATTTTGCTGCCTTCTGGTAGAAGTTAGAACAGATCATATTTAGAGGCAATACCGGCAAATTTAAATATTTCAAACGACGTCGGATTTCCATTAATGGCCTCCTCCAACCTGTTGTAGACCGTCGTAATAAGCAAAGTCCCCCCTCCCCTTTTTCTACGAAGTATTTTATGGATGTTCCCTTTCAAGTTCATTTTAGTTTAGTTTGGTTTAGTATTCTCTGACAATGCGGGTGGCATGAAGGCATGCATTGTCATGCATCAGTGTGAACTTTTCTCCAATAAATGGTGCATATGTTATAGTCAAAGCCCGAATTTCAGGCACTCCTAGGTTTGACTAGGCAATCCTCAGGTCTGACTGACGGTCTTAGTCAAAGCCCGAAATAAATTACAGTTTCGGCCTTTGACTAGTCAAACCTAGGAGAAATTAAGTTGGTCAGGCAAAGGTCGAAATTTAATAGTCAAACCCCGATCAGCTATTGAAGTGTCGTAATTTGTTAGATTAGATTTAATAAAACGTGATTTTTTGATTTTACTGTTTATTATTTTTGTATTGTAATTAAAATACTAAAATTAGTGTTTATTCTCACATGTTGAGGCATTATGGCGTTTAGAGTTGCAAAATACGTTAGACCTTTTATACTTACATAATTTTGAAGAGCATTTCTTATTGCAGTAGCATTTTATAAAGTCTTGTCCTCCAAATTTAGAATCTTTTGTACCAATTTCTCTTAGAGACAGCTTAACGTCTGGAACATCTTCGAAATTAAGAAAATTCCCTTTGCACTCTCTAATTTGATTTCTTGAAAAAAGTGTGTTTATTGATCCGTATTTGATACCAACTCTATATAAACCGTCAATTATTTTATTTTGTATGATACTCAAAATATTTTGAACATCTCCTTTGGCTCTATCAAAGCTGGGGATAGGTATTGTTACAATTTTTCCGATTCAATTGGAGGACATTTTTTTTTACTTAATTGTTTCATAACATTAGCCTGGGCATGGAGACCTTCAATCGCCTTTCCTTTATTTATTCTAATCTTTTCTGTCTGTGCACAACGCATGTATGTAACTTTTCTTTCAAAAGCTTCATAGTATGCACCAAGTGTGCTGTCAGCGCACACAACATGTACCACCTGATTACAAATTATGCACGTATGTGCGTCAGAGCTCTCTTTTTGGCAAATACAACAAACCACATCTGAAGAAAAAATCTGAATTGTTTGACAATTTTCTTCCTCTCCTAGTGACGACGGTTCTGGGGCTTCGTTAGTGTTATGGTGATCCTTTAGTTTCCTCTCCGATTGCAATATCTTCTTTCACAGTTGACGATGACATTCCCATTCCATATGTTTGCGCTAAACACACTTTTTTCAAGAAATCAAATAAGAGAATGCAAAGATAATTTTCATAATTTCGAAAATGTTGCAGAGGTTAGGCGGTCTCTAAGAGAAATTTAATACAAAAGATTCTAAATTTGGAGGACAAGACTTTATAAAATGCTACTGCAATAAGAAATGCTCTTCAAAATTATGTAAGTATAAAAGGTCTAACGTATTGTGCAACTCTAAACGCCATAATGCCTCAACATGTGAGAATAAACACTAATTTTAGTATTTTAATTACGACAATACAAAAATAATAAACATTAAAATCAAAAAATCACGTTTTATTAAATCTAATCTAACAAATTACGACACTTCAATAGCTGATCGGGGTTTGACTAGTCAAACCCCGATTTCATAAAATTAAATTTCGACCTTTGCCTGACCAACTTAATTTCTCCTAGGTTTGACTAGTCAAAGGTCGAAACTGAAATTTATTTCGGGCTTTGACTAAGACCGTCAGTCAGACCTGAGGATTGCCTAGTCAAACCTAGGAGTGCCTGAAATTCGGGCTTTGACTATAACACATATAGGATAGATAGTACATCATAGTGTTGCAGTATTTCATATTTCATTATCAGTGGTCACAGAACCCCTAGGGCCTAGGGACAATGCACAGCTGTGGCCATTGAATAGTTTATACCCTTTATTATCCAGTGGTCAATTTTTTGAATTGTTACCTTTTTTAAACGCACCTTTTACGTCAAACTGGCGTTGCCAGCAGCGGACCCAGAATAGGTTCATTGAAATTAAAAAATCAAAATAAAGTATGTGTATTTTACAAAATGTAAGAAAAGGGAAATTATAGAAAGAAGTTTTTTTGAATAAAATTGAATTGCTCTTGATATTGCGCGTCAAAAGGCCAATAGGCATTTTGGATGCGTTTAATAGCTTTTTATTTTATTTTTCAATACGGGCAAAAATAAGCAATTTGACATTTAGTAAATCCGTATGACACTGCGATTGTACAGTATTACAATATAAAAATGAAGGTGTAAACTGTTCAGTGACCGCGACTGTAATAGCCAGGGAGGTAGTGTCAAATTTGACCGAAGCATTTTAGCATGGCTCGTTTCTTATTATTTAGGTAGGTGTTCCAAAGCTTATTAACAAATGATGTGTCAGCTGGCCCAAAACCGGGGATTTTAGGCAAGAAAAGCTAAAATATGAAAGTTGATGGACCAACGCTACAGCTTAAATGTCAAATATTTATATACGTTACTCAGAACATTTAATGGACTTGCTTACTTGGCACCTACCTTTCACTCAGAAGATCGGGGTTCAAATCCTGGCGCGGAAAATTCTTTTTGTTTTTTAAATTGACATTTTATTTTGAAAAATATTTATTTTTATAATACCACGTTTTTATTATTTATACGAGACAATATAAAATCTGTATGTCTTTTATAGAATTATGCATAGAACTTATGAAATAGCATATATACATTTGATCATAAATATTATGATTGACCTTAATAAGCAAAATTGTTGTACATGAACCCCTGAAGCTTCCTGAGTTAGTACGACCAATCTAAGTGAAAAAGGGGGTTGGCCTCCCCACCCCACTCCCGACATTTTTTTATCTTTTTAGACAAACTGTTTTTTGCATAATTTTATGTGATGTAAAACCAAAAGATACATACAACCCTAATTTTTCACTTTTCTATCACCAACCCCCATTTTTTTAATAGCAATCTAATTATTTCCCTGTTCTCTATAACATATAAAAATCAATTTTTGTCTGTATGTCCCTTATAGAATCGTAAACTATGCATTTAATCATATTATGATGACCTCAAGCAAAGTTTTTGTACTCACATGAACCCAGGAAGGAGTTAATAATATATACTTAATAATTAATAGAGTTAAAAGAGTTAATACTTTTTTATTATTAACTAGCTGACCCGGCAAACTTCGTACCGCCTTAAAACTAAATAATGTTTGAATGTTTAATACCTAAAATTACCAGAAAGCCAAAAAATACTAAAAAATATTGCGTACCCATACTTTTTTCTACCAAATGCATAGTTTACGATTCTATAAGGGACATAGGTACAGACAAACATTCATTTTTATATATTATAGAGAATAGGGAAATATTTAGATTGCTATTAAAACATGGGGGTTGGTCATAAAAAAGTGAAAATTTAGGGTTGTATCTTTCGGTTCTACAACATATAAAATTAAGAAAAAACAGTTTGTCCAAAAAAATAACAAATAATATCTCCCTTTTCACTTAGATTGTTGGTCTTACCAACTCAGGAACCTTCAGGGGTTCATGTACAACAAATTTGCTTATTAAGATCAATCATAATATTATGACCAAAAATGCATAGTTTGCGATTCTATAAAAGACATACAGATTTTTTTATATTGTCTCGTATAAATAATAAAAACGTGGTATTATAAAAATAAATATTTTTCAAAATAAAATGTCAATTTAAAAAACAAAAAGAATTTTCCGCGCCAGGATTTGAACCCCGATCTTCTGAGTGAAACGTAGGAGCCAAGTAAGCAAGTCCATTGAATGTTCTGAGTAACGTATATAAATATTTGACATTTAAGCTGTAGCGTTGGTCCATCAACTTTCATATTTTAGCTTTTCTTGTCTAAAATCCCCGGTTTTGGACCAGCTGACACATCATTTGTTAATAAGCTTTGGAACACCTACCTAAATAATACGAAACCAGCCATGCTAAAATGCTCCGGTCAAATTTGACACTACCTCCCTGGCTATAATATATAGTTATTTTCCTAACAAGTGCAGAAAGTCATACTTTCTCCCGCTTCGCGTCGTTCGGCAAACTGCAGTCGCGTGCGGAAAAGAGACTTTCTGCGAGAGTTAGGAACAATATTTTTTCTACGAGTCTTTAAAAAATGACCAAATCTTAATCAATTAATTTAATTAATATGAAAATACATACACAAATTAATTCTTTGACAAGGTTGTCAAAACCAAACTTTCAATATAATTAGTTAGCATGACGACGATCATGGTTTTCATGACGATGATTCAAAACGACCGTTATTGTCTACCGATTTGACTTTCGAATATTATGTCAAAATGATTTTATTTCATCGAATTGTCGCGTTAATTTCATTAAAACAGGAACACAATAAGATACATTTGAAATAAAATAGTAAATAATTCTAAATATTAGTTTATTGCATGTACATACTTTTAAACTATTTTAAAAAAGAATATGTGTGTATCTATAGGAAGGAAAAATACTGTTAGCCTTATAGATTTATTGAAGTTATACTTCTTTACGGGCGTAATGACGGTGAAATTTTATATGGGAAAACCTAGCGACCGGGCGCATGCGCATTATAACTTTGTTCTAATTGGATGTTCAAATGACATGACAAAAATTATCCAATATGGCAGCTGTGGCACAGCTGTGGGACTGTGTTTGGTTATAATGTATGCTTGTTGCGTTTTAAAATTTGTAGGAAGAGAAACAACAAACAAAAAGTTAGTTAATGGTTATACTGCCTTTTTAAATAGTTTTCATATTATATTTTTGGACTTATTTACATAGAAGAGATGATTGTTGCATGCCAATGTGAAAGCTCATCAAACTGTGCCTAGTATGAGTGCCGCAGATCTCGCTTATTCAAAGCTAAAGAATCTTTCACTGGTAAGTGTTTTATAAATAGTTGATCAAATTTTGTTATGATATTTGAACATAGCCACTTTGCACGACGCAAGTGATTGCGAAATGTATTAGTCGTTATACGGGCTCCGATACCTACCTTGAACCTACCAAAATACATAAGTAGTATGTAATACTTTTTTTTACATAATTTGATTACCATCAAAATTTATATCAATATTCACCTAATATATTGTCTTCTTACCCTATGTTTTGTTGTATTTTTTCAATTCTAAATCATTTCAATTCAAAATCAAAATAATTTGATTTACATAAGTTAAAAATGTCAAAAGGTTAATCTGTTTAGTTAGACGATCTTCGCACATAATGACAAGCTGCCTCTGTGGTGCAGTTTTAATGCGGGTGAATCCCAATACAACGCAAATACCAGCCGCATGGTAAGTTGGTTCGAATCCCAATAGAAACTTTTATTTTTTTATACATTTTATGATTGTAAGTATATTTATTATATAATTTTATTTTCAGAAAATACGTATTTAGTTAAAAATTTTTCCGACAATTAATGTTCAGAAATCATTTGTGGCATTTTTAATGTGTTTGTGTGTGTTTTATTTTTTTATTATTTTAATTTTTGGCACTGTTTTAATAAAAATGTTTGAGAAGTATTAAGTATAAATTAATTTAATATTTAAATAAAATATAAATAAAAAGTATATTAATTTCGTTTATAATCATATAATCATATAATAGAAGTATAACTTCTTACGTGCGTACAAAGTACACACACATTCTTTTTTAATTAATAAAATTTATTTATGTGTAGGTACTATTGGACTAAATTATTTCTTAATTGTTTATATGGCAAAAAGTTTAAAAATTAATTGTATTAAATGAAAATGAGAAATTTTTGTTTTCACAAATGAAATGAATTTACAATCAGTTGTTGTTTATTGTGATCCGAATTAGAGCCAAAGGCAAACGGTTCATCAATATTACTTAAATAAATTATTTAAAAAAAATACGGTAAAATCAATATTACTTAACACGTTGACAGACACTGCGTCAAATGTATAAGCTACATTAATGGAGATTAGACGTCTATAGATGTTGTTGTCCTTCAACGTGTTAAATAGTATATATATACTATATATTTATACCTATACACTGTGTCCGTAAAGTATGGAACAAATTCTTTTTAGCTAAACAGAGCATTTTAAGAAATAATCCTGAAACACGTCGATTTTTGATTTTAATTTAACGTATTTTAAAATAATATTCTAATATACAGGGTGAATTACTTTCGAGTAATGACGTCACCGTCATTTTTTTTTAATGGAACACCCCCATTTTGTCTCAATTTTCGGATTACTCTAGCTGAGCTGATTCCAAAAATGTATCACATGTTGATTCAAATTGGTACAGGGTGGGCAAAAATACAATAGTTTTGTGTGTGCTCATAATATTAAATTTTAATTAATTTTTGATATTAAATTAAAATATTAAATTAAACAATATCAAAAATTAATTAAAATCAAAAATAATTAAAATATCAAAAATACAATAAGTATTTTTGATAATACATATAATTATTTTAAGGCCATATTAAAATATCTAAACGCGCGCGGAAAAGTAAAACTTTCTAAACTAAAACGCGTGTGCGAAAGTAGACATTTTTGCACGTTCGTAGAAACAATTCTGTACGCACCTACGATTTACCAGCCCACACCTTAACTGAACCCATAGTAGGGTAGTGAGAATGATATTGGGACCCATCTGCAACAATTATACTCTGGGCTAATTAGCAAAATACAAGGAAAAGGTATTTACCAGCAATTTTATTGCTGGAATCGAATCTTATTATTGTATGTATTAATAATATAGATATGCAAAGTCCGCAGATAGTGTGCTACTTTTTTTATAAACCAAATGGCGCCCGAAAATCGTGTTTTTTTTTTCAATTTTTGCTCTATAACTCCAAAGATTTTAACTCTAGACCAAAAACACCCAAATAAAAATTCACCGCAATTAAATTCTGCATAGAGGCGTGTTTTTTCCGATTTACTTCGACGAAAACTTTCCCCGGAAAAGCGGGTTTTTCCAACAAAATCTTTAATTTTCAACTAAACTTTTAGATAAGTAGTTGCTAATCAATAATTAAATAACTTGGTAACGTAAAAGCCTTTCCGTATATATTATGATTCCAGAAGTCTATGGAAATTGAATGAATAGTTTAGCAACAATTAAAATGTTAATTAAAAATTTACGGTCGCTATAATAACGACAATAATTATGATGCATAAGAATAACTATGATTTTTTCATAAAAAGACACTATACCTATCTAATGTACTTTACAGAATTGAAATTGGACTATTTAAGCGGAAATATTAAACTAAATTAAATTGTGAAAACGGTATTCGAAAGACAGCGGCAGGCCGCTTCTTTTGAAAGAAAAAACGTTTAATTATGACGAGTGGTTCCTGAGATACAACTGGTCAAAGTTGACCGGAATTTACGGCAAAAATATAAACAATAGGATCATAATCTTTAAACCATCACCTTTTTATTTTTGTCCTCTTTCTCCACACCAATTTTCATATCTTTAAAATCCTCATAACATATATTATTATAATAAAAACTATCGCTAATACGTGTGAAAATTGACAAAAATAGCAAAATTTCAATCAAAAATTAGGTTGGAGAAAATGTAACCCTCAAACTTCAAAATGGGTATACGTTAACAAAATGCGTTTTCTCGGCTTCCCATGGAGCAATTTCCTTCATTATTTTTTTGTTCCCTAATAACTCGAGTAGAGCCATCGAACTAACGCATTATTAAATGTCAAACTTGCTTTTGTTTTGTTATAATAGATTAATTTATTTATAAGAACGGAAAATTACATATTTTTTCCAGTTGTAGGCTTTTTTTTTTAGATAAACTTACTACAAGTGTACCTTTTAAAGTTAAAAACATAAATATTCTCATTTGAAAGCTGTATAATTATTTAAACAATTTGTATTTAAACAAATTAAAATATTGTGTTATAATAAATAAATTAATTTATTATAACAAAACAAAAGCAAGTTTGACATTTAATAATGCGTTAGTTCGATGGCTCTACTCGAGTTACTTGGGAACAAAAAAAGAATGAAGGAAATTGCTCCATGGGAAGCCGAGAAAATGCATTTTTTTTAACGTATACCGATTTTGAACTTTGAGGGTTACATTTTCTCCAACCTAATTTTTAATTGGAATTTTGCTATATTTCGCAATTTTCACACGTATTAGTGAAAGTAGTGAACGTCAAGACCATGTACGAAGCAGGCAAAATTTATAATGCCATCCATGAAATGGAAAGACTGAATATCGATATAATGGGCATCAGTGAAATGCGATGGCCTGATGCCGGAAAATGTCAAATAAACGAGCACCAAGTATATTACTCTGGAAATACAGAAGGTCAACATAAGCATGGCGTCGGAGTAATTTTAAATAAACAAATAAAAAAATACGTTACGAATTTTGTTCCAATATCCGAGAGAATCATGCTCATTCAATTGGATTTATTCCCAGCAAAAACCAACATAATCCAAATATACGCACCCACAGCAGACAAATCAGACGAAGTAATAGAGGCTTTTTATTACGATTTAAGGAAAGTCCTAAGTAAGTTAAAAACCAATGAAGTAACGCTAGTTATGGGTGACTTTAATGCCAAAATCGGTAAGGGTAGTTATGGTGAAGTAGTAGGTTCATGGGGTTTGGGTGAGCGAAATGAGAGAGGAGAACGCCTACTCACATTTGCTACGGAAGAAGAGTTGGTAATCACCAATACACTCTTCAAATTACCATACAGAAGGTTATACACATGGCGCTCACCCGGTGACACGCCAGAAAATCTCATTAGAAACCAGATTGACTATATTTTAATAAATAAAAGATTCAAAAACTCTATAACATCAGTGAAAGCCTACCCTGGTGCAAATATTAAGTCAGACCATAACCCACTTGTCGGTAAGTTTCGTCTGAAATTTAAAAAAATCCACAAACCTAATCCTATAAGATACGATCTCAAACAACTAAGAGATGATGACATAAAGCAAGAAGTACGGGAATATCTGAAGAACAACATATCCAAGTCAGAAGTAGTTAATGATGTTGACACAGAAATAAACCACTTAGAAAACATTGGGAAGGAAATATTAGACCAATACCTGCGACCGAAAAAGACAGAAAAGAAAAAGCCATGGATGACCGACGGTATATTACAGATGATGGACAGAAGAAGAGAATCCAAGCGGAAAGACTACGTTGCATATCAGTTTCTAGACAAAGAGATAAAAAAAAAGCTGTCAGAGAAGCTAAAAACAGAAATCTGGAAGAACAGTGTGAAGAAATCGAGATGTTGGAACGTAAACACGATTCCTTCAACCTCCACAAAAAGATCAAAGAAGCAGCAGGCATCTATAAATCAAAAAGGCCGGGACACTTAACAGACGCTCAAGGAAATCCAATAGTTGATATTGAAGAAACAAAAACAACATGGATGAAATATGTGACAACAACATTTGAAGACGATAGGAATGTCACCATCACACAAAATAAAAATGGCGATACCGGACCACCTATTCTCGAAGCGGAAGTAGAAGCTGCTATAAACAACATTAAGGAGGGAAAAGCCGCAGGACCAGACGAGTTCTACTCAGAATTTTTAAAAATTATGGATAAAGACGAAGTAAAAAGACTTACCTTGATCTTCAACAAAATATACCAAAGTGGAAAAATACCCCAACAGTGGCTAAGATCAACTTTTATAACAATCCCTAAAAAACCCAATGCCAAAAAATGTGAAGATTATCGAATAATAAGCCTTATGAGCCATCTCCTGAAAACTTTTTTAAAAATTATACATAAAAGAATATATAAAAAGTGTGAAGAACACATGACAAACACACAATTCGGCTTTAGGGATGCATTGGGTACTCGAGAGGCACTTTTTGCAATACAAGTTCTCTTTCAAAGATGTAGAGACGTGAATTGTGATATATATGTGTGTTTTGTTGATTACCAGAAAGCGTTCGATAGAATAAAACATGACGAACTGATGAAAATATTAAATTCAATTGGTCTAGACAGCAGAGATCGCCGTATATTTATTTATTTTATTTATTAAGCTCAACAGGCCGTGAAGGCCTAGGGCTGAAAGATTTAATTTTTCCTTACAATTACTATTACATATTTATATATAATGCTATATCCTATACTACTATAATATATACAATATTACATTTGTTTGTATAAAACACTTAATACTACACTTAACATTATAGTCTTTCCATACATTTCTTCACCACTTCCTTCCATTGTTTTCTGTCCAAAGCTTTTTCTTTCCAGTTTACAATATTACTTTGTTTTAAGTCTTCATATACGCTGTCCTTCCATCTCCTTCTTGGTCTTCCTATTCTTCTTTTTTGTATTGGCTTACGTAATAGAACCATTTTTGGCATTCTCGCCTTTCCCATTCTTTCTATGTGTCCTAAGTATCGGATTCTCTGTGCTTTGATTGCCGTCGTTATTTTTGGTTCATTATATAGTTCTTCAAGTTCCTTATTATTTCTTCTTCTCCATTGACCGTCTATTTTCACGCCTCCATATATTGCTCGTTGTATTTTCCTCTCCCATCTTTCTAAAAGGTCTATTTCTGATTTTTTAAGCACCCATGTTTCACATGCATATGTAGCTGTAGGTCTGATAACTGTTTTGTAGATTCTTATTTTTGTTTTTCTTGACACATCTTTGGATTTCATTAATGGACGCAATGCTCCATACTTTTTGTTTGCTTTTGCTATTCTTGCTTTTATTTCCCCTTCCCCATGTCCCTTTTCATCTACTTTTACACCCAGGTATGTAAATTCTGAAACTCTTTTAAATGCGCATACATTTTCTCCTTCTATCTCCAATGTGAAATTGTCTTCATTTTCTTTATCTGTTTCTCCCATTATCATGTATTTTGTCTTTTCCTTATTTATGAGAAGACCAAAAGGTTTGGCTTGTTTTATTATATTGCTCATTAATTTTGTTAGCTCTTTCTTACTTGTCGATAATAATGTTAGATCATCTGCGAATGCAATACATTGGTGGCCATTTTTAAAAATCGTTTCCTGTGTGCTTATTTTACTTTTCCTGATTATTCCTTCCAGTATTACATTAAAAAGAGTCGTTGATAGTGGGTCTCCTTGTCTTAATCCTTCCTTTGTTTCAAAATTATTTGATTTATGTCCCTTCCATGCTATTTCGTTTGTGGAGTTATCCATAGTCATCTTTACCATCCTGACGATTTTACTTGGTATGCCCATTTCTTTCATTAGTGCGTACATCTGTTGCCGCTTTACCGTATCATAGGCCTGTTTAAAGTCGACGAACAGGACGTATACTGCTATTTTATGTTCGTAGCACGTAGTTTGGATTTCTTTTAACGCAAATATTTGGTCTGTCGTCGACCTATTACTTCTGAATCCTGCCTGATATTCGCCCAATATCTTTTCCGTGTATTGATTCAGCTTTTTTCTTAAGATGTTTGTCAATATTTTGTACACGACTTCTAGCAACGCGATACCTCTATAATTTTCACATCTCATTTTATCACCTTTTTTATGTATGGGGCATATCCTTGCCCTGGTCCATTCTCCTGGCATTCTCTCTGTTTCCTATATACTTTTTATCAGGCTATGTATCTCCTTGTGTAGTCTTTTTCCTCCTGCCTTTATCATTTCCGCCGATATTTCCGTTATTCCTGGGCTTTTATTGTTTTTTAGCCCTCTTATTTCATTTTCTATTTCTTCCCTCGTAGGTGTTTCTATTACTATATGGTCATCTTCAATTTCCTGGATTGTTCCCCTTTCTTCTTCGTTTTTGTTTAAAAGTTGTGTAAAATAAGTTTGCCAATTTCTCATTATTTCCCCGGGTTCATTTATTAATATTCCTTCCTCATTTTTCATATATGGGTTATGTTTCTGATATCCCCTTTCCATTTTTCTTGTTTCCTGGTAAAAGGATCTTATTTCCTTTTTTTGGAATTTTTCCTCTATCACTTTGAGTTTTTCTTCGTTGTATTTTCTTTTTTTATTTCTGCATGTTCTCTTCATAATTCTCTTCAATTCTCTATATTCTTGTGTGCTAATGTCACTATTATTTCTTAAGTTTTTTATTCTTATTTTTCTAATTTCTTCTGCTATTTTTTGACATTCCTCATCATACCATTCTTTTGCTTTTTGTTTTCTATTACCTTTAATTAATATTTCTTTACTGGTGTTTAAAACTGCTTCTTTTATGCTTTCCCACTTTTCTTCCGGGTCTAGTGTTTCTGGTTCTTCGTTTAGTCTGCTGGTTATTTGTTGTTCGTACTTCTTCTGTGTCATACTATCTTTTAGTATTGCTGTGTTGAATTGTTTTTTGATTTCTTTGTCCCTTTGATTGTCTTTCTTTATATTAGCATTTATTCTATAGGCTGCTCTTACCAAAAAGTGATCTGAGTCACATTCCGCTCCTCTCATACTTTTTATATTTATTATATTATGGGCGTGCTTCTTCTCTATTAATATGTGGTCTATTTGATTTATTGTCCTTTTGTCAGGGGAAATCCACGTTCCTTTATGTATATCTTTTCTGCGTTGGTATGTGCTTTTTATTACCATTTGTCTTTCTGTGGCAAAACCTATAATTCGTTGACCATTATCATTTGATGCATCGTGTTTACTGTATTTTCCTGTTATATTTTCATATATATCCTCTTTTCCCACTTTAGCATTGCAGTCTCCCATTACTATTTTGATATCAAATGCTGGTAATCTGTCATATTCTCTCTCTAGTTGCTCATAGTATGCATCTTTGTCTTCTTCGGTGGCGTCTTCTATTGGTGCATGTACATTTATTATGCTTATGTTTCGTTGATTCCCTTTTAACCTGATTGTGCACATTCTATCTGATATCGGCTTGAAATTCATCACTCTGGTTTTCCATCTTTTCTGTATGATAAAGCCTGTTCCTAGCAATCTGTTATTCCCCCCACTTTTAAAAAATACTATATCATCTATTTCTACTATTTCTGTGTCTAATTGTTTTGTTTCTTGTAAAGCTAATATATCTATTTCATATCTTTTTGTTTCTCTAATTAATTCTTTAAGTTTTCCCGTTTCATAAGTGCCTCTTACGTTCCATGTTCCCAAATTAGTTTTCATTTTCTTGTTTTTAATCCCAATCGTCTCCTTGTCCATTGCCGTTGTTGCTACCGTTTCATTTACGTCGTTTAGTTTTTTTGGTTTCTGTTTTGGTTTTCTATTTTTGACAGTTGTTGCTGATGTTTATTCCATGTCCATACCTCCTCATTTATTTTTATTTTTTGAAATCCTACCTTGACGTTTTTTCCTTCCAATTTAGCCTCTTTTGCCTTCGTTCTGATTTTACCCTGTATCATCCGTTCATTTTTGTCCATGTCGTCATTAATATATATTTCTTTTCCCTTTATGTCTCTCAATTTGCCTTTATTTTTCATAATTTCTTCTTTGTCCGTTGCATTTTCGAGCTCAATCAAGCAGGATTTACTTCCAATTTTTCTTGCGCTTTTTATTTTTGTCTCAACTTTTAGTGCATTGCATAAAAAATCTTGGACGTTATCTTTTGTTATGTTTTGATCGTAGGTATCCATATCTACTCCCTGCAGTATTATATTATTTCGTCTGTTGTCCTTTTCCATTCTGTCTATTTTATTTTCCAATTCTTCCACTTTTTGTTGGGTTTCTCTGTTTTCCTGTTTCAGCTTTTCATTTTCTTGTCTGAGTTCCTTCATTTCCGCTCTGTACTCTTTTTGCTCTTCTCTTAGTTCCCTTATTTCCATTGTGATAATATTTAGGCTCTCCAATATTTTTTCTAGTTGCCTATCATTCCCAGGCGACCGATGTACTTTTTTACTTCTGCTATCGTCTGCCTCATCTTCCGATTCATCTCCTCTTTTTCTTGTCTTTTCGTCCACACTATACTCGTTCTCAGCCATTTTGTACGTAGCGTTAACTGGGCACACCCGTTTCAACCACGAGGAGGTATGCCCAATTATCCACGCACCAAAATTGCTTTTGTTTTTCGGCAGGTGTTTCTATTTTTTTAAATCCGGCAACACCGCTTGAAATTTGACCAGCGTTCGCCAGTGTTTATAAGCTTATCTGTTAGCTGTTAACCTCACTTTTATTTGTCCGTTTAGTATTTTATACTATTTTTTACCGTTTTTACTTATATTATTCTTGCATTAGGTAGGGCACAGTTTATACCTTACCTTTTTCACTCACTCAGCATTCAATGTTCGCTGCACCACGCGAAAATCGGGTAAAATGCAGGCGAAAATTAAAACACTTTGTTTTCTATCTAATGCCACGTTGCCACACACCCAGAGATCGCCGTATAATAAACAATATCTATTACCACTATTACGAACAAACTGCAGCTGTTAGAGTAGGGGATCAGTTAACAGACGACATAAAGATAAAAAGAGGTATGCGACAGGGATGTATATTGTCCCCATTATTGTTCAATACATATTCAGAACACATTATGAACCTAGCGCTAACGGACATAGACGAGGGAATACTTATAAACGGAGAACGATTGAACAACATAAGATACGCTGATGATACTGTCATTTTTGCAGACAGTCTTGAAGATCTGCAGACACTTGTCTCCAGGGTGGCAGAAGTAAGTAGCAGGTTTGGGCTTGATTTTAACATCAAAAAAACCAAATACATGGTTATAAGCAAAAATAGGATACCACCTGGTCAATTACTAGTTAACCAACAACCTATAACACAAATCACCAACTTTTGTTATTTGGGTGCCAACTTAAATGAACAGTGGGACCAATCGACGGAAATTAAGATAAGGATCGAGAAAGCAAGATCAGCCTTCGTCAAAATGAAAAAAATCTTTAACAGTCACGATATAAAATTGGAAATAAAAATTCGTTTACTAAAGTGCTACGTATTCTCCGTTCTTTTATATGGCGTGGAGTCATGGACCTTAACTGAAGCATCACTGAAGAGACTTGAAGCATTTGAGATGTGGTGCTATAGACGCATTTTGAGGATTTCCTGGATAGACAGAGTTACCAACGAAGAAGTTCTACATAGAATGGGTAAAGAGCGCGAACTAGTCGTAACCATAAAACGTCGCAAACTGGAATACCTGGGCCATGTAATGCGCAATGAACAACGATATGACCTACTTCGGACCATACTTCATGGTAAAGTGCATGGGAAAAGAGGTCCAGGACGAAGAAGAATATCCTGGCTGCATAACCTGCGAAAATGGTTTAACTTGACCACTACCGGACTTTTCAGGGCAGCAGTCAACAAAGTCAGAATAGCCATGTTAGTGTCCAACATCCGTAACGGATAGGCACCATAAGAAGAAGATTATTGATAGTTTTTATTATAATAATATATGTTCTGAGGATTTTAAAGATATGCAAATTGGTGTGGAGAAAGAGAACAAAAATAAAAAGGTGATGGTTTGAAAATTATTATCCTATTGTTTATATCTTTGCCGTAAATTTCGGTCAACTTTGACCGGTTGTATCTCAGGAACCACTCGTCATAATTAAACGTTTTTTCTTTTAAAAGAAGCGGCCTGCTGCTGTCTTTCGAATACCGTTTTCACAATTTAATTTAGTTTAATATTTCCCGAGATATTCTATTTGTTTATAAGCCAAAAAATTATTTATAATTTTAAAATATTCCTGAGGCCGGTTAAATAGTCCAATTTCAATTCTGTAAAGTACATTAGATAGGTATAGTGTCTTTTTATGAAAAAATCATAGTTATTCTTATTCATCATAATTATTGTCGTTATTATAGCGACCGTAAATTTTTAATTAACATTTCAATTGTTGCTAAACTGTTCATTCAATTTCCATCGGCTTCTGGAATTATAATATTATATGGAAAGGACTTTGACGTTACCAAGTTATTTAATTATTGATTAACAACTACTTATCTAAACGTTTAGTTGAAAATTAAAGATTTTGTTGGAAAAACCCGCTTTTTCCGGGGAAAGTTTTCGTCGAAGTAAATCGGAAAAAACACGTCTCTATGCAGAATTTAATTGCGGTGAATTTTTATTTGGGTGTTTTTGGTCTAAAGTTAAAATCTGGAGTTATAGAGCAAAAATTGAAAAAAACACGATTTTCGGGCGCCATTTTGTTTATAAAAAAAGTAGCACACTATCTGCGGACTTTGCATATCTATATTATTAATATATACAATCATAAGATTCGATTCCAGCAATAAAATTGCTGGTAAATAACTTTTCCCAAAAATGGCCTATTCTCCGATAATCAGCCCAGACTATTATTGTATGTGAAGAATAAAGCGTCGTTTAAACACAACGATAAGTCACAGCAACTAGTTGTGATGACAAGTTGAAACGCTGTTTAGACGCTGCGATTCAATGCGATACCACCTTCAACCCAACTCCAACTTTGATAAGTTGTGCGATGCACCGTTTACACACAATGATAAGTTGCAACAACTCGATTGACCTTGATAAGTTGTTTGATTTATCGCTGTGTTTAAACGACCCTTAAGGTTCAACCATGAGTTGTATCAAAGTTTTATACCAAATTACCTTATAGTCTAAGAGCTGGGAGCGGATTTTGTGCGTGATAAATAATATGGAAAAACTATACGGGGATAGTTTGCACCAGAATTTGGGAATAAGTAGTAGGTCATGACGTAACTAAGTAAAATCTCCACGGGCGGAACGTTGCGTGGCCGACAAAGGGGTGAGGGCAGGGGTGAATATAAAAATTATAAGGGGATTTTGTGACGTTCCTAAGTAAGTAGGTGACGTAACTAAGTAAAATCTCCAGGGGCGGAACGCTGCTTCGGGTACAAAGGGGTGGTAGGCAGTGGTGAGTATAAAAATATAAGGGTTTTTTTTGCCGTTCGTGATAAGGTAGTGCACCAAAATTTGGGAATAAGTAGATCATGTCATAACTAAAAATCTCCAGGGGCGGAACGCTGCGTGGAGGACAAATGTTATGCTACGTCACAAAAAAAAATAATACAAACTGCGACTTTGACCCCTTAATCCCCAACTCTGGTTTCCGCCTCTGGAGATTTTGCTTAGTTACGTCATGGTCTACTTACTCCCAAATTTTGTATACGTATGTTTTGTATCTCAATCACGAACGTCACAAAAAATCCGTTATAATTTTTTATTCACTCCTGTCCCCACCCCTTTGTCGGACACGCCCGCCCCTGGAGATTTTATTTAGTTACGCCATGACCTACTTATTCCCAAATTTTGGTGCACTATCTCGATCATGAGTGTCACAAAAAAAATAATAAAAAACGGGATTTTGGTCCCTTATAACTACCTTCCTCCCCCACTCTGATTTCCGGCTCTGGGGATTTTACTTATTTATGTCATGGTCTACTTATACCTAATTTTGGTGCACTATCTCAATCACGAACGTCGCAAGAAACCCCTTATATTTTTTATATTCTCCCCTATCCCCACACCTTTGTCGGCCACGTAGCGTTGCGTCACTAAAGATTTTATTTAGGTACGTCATGGCCTACTTATTCCCAAATTTTGGCGCACAATCTCTATCATGAGCGTCATAAAAAAATAATAAAAACCGCGACTTATAACTACCCCCTTATAACTACCCTCGTCCGCCACTCTGGTTTCCATCTCTGGGGATATTACTTAGTTATGTCATGGTCTACTTATTCCCAAATTTTGGTGCACTATCTCAATCACGAACGTCGCAAAAAACCCCTTACATTTTTTTATATTCACCCCCTGCCCACCCCTTTGTCGGCCACGCAGCGTTCTACTCCTGGAGATTTTACTTAGTTACGTCATGACCTACTTATTCCCAAATTTTGGTGCACTATCTCGATCACGAACGTCGCAAAAAACCCCTTACATTTTTTTATATTCACCCCTGCCCACCCCTTTGTCGGCCACGCAGCGTTCCACTCCTGGAGATTTTACTTAGTTACGTCATGACCTACTTATTCCCAAATTTTGGTGCACTATCTCGATCATGAGCGTCACAAAAAAAATAATAAAAAACGGGACTTTGACCCCTTATAACTACCTTCCTCCCCCACTCTGGTTTCCGGCTCTGGGGATTTTACTTATTTATGTCATGGTCTACTTATACCCAAATTTTGGTGCACTATCTCAATCACGAACGTCGCAAAAACCCCTTATAATTTTTATATTCACCCCCTACCCCCCCCTTTGTCGGCCTCGCAGCGTTCCGCCCCTGGAGATTTTACTTAGTTATGTCACGACCTAATCATTCCCAAATTTTGGTGCACTATCTCGATCATGAGCGTCACAAAAGAATTAATAAAAACCGCGACTTTGACCCCTTATAACTACCCTCGTCCCCCACTCTGGTTTCCGCCCGTTGGGGAACGTCATGTACACAACTAATTCAACATATCCCCGTATAGTTTTTTGATATTACTTATCACGCACAAAATCCGCTTCTATCTCTCCGTCTATTACAAGAATGGGTAATATAAGAACACCTAGTAGAATTAGTGGAACGATGGTGGGACATTTTCCAGTAGGAAGACTGAGAAATAGGCGAATAAGAGACATTTAGGGTGGATAACTGGAGGACACCAACCAAGGAAAGAGATGCTGGGGAAGGCCAGGGCCATACTTAAGTTGTAACGCCGTAGGAGAGGGAGAGAGAGAGAGAGAGATCAATGTTACAAAAAATGGAAAAAGATTCTTTGTAGAGTCCTTTTCATGAGCATTTTTCAGTGCGTCACAGTTTTTCGATTTCTTTCTAACGCATTAAATTGTATGTGACAGAAAAAAGGCACGTCTGTGATTACAGACATTTATAACATTTATTCTAGTTATTCTAGTTGTCTATAGGTGGCGCTATAATCGAAGAAAAAATTATTTACGAATTATAATATATCTACGAATATAATCTGTACAATTTATATTTATATCTATACAAATCAAAGACAATACAATTTTATAAATGCAATAAACACAAATGATTTGTTTTTTTGCCAAATTACAAATAAAATGTGACAACTGTCAGATTTAACTAAAATGTCATGTTAGAATAAGGGCCGGTTGTTCGAAAGCTAATCAACAATGATCATTATCAAATATTTAATTACTGTCACCAACTGTCAATGTCAACTTTGTTTGGGTTCCTGAAAACATAATATGAAATTACTTAATCAATTATGTTAATAATTGTTATGTTAATTGATTAACTAATCTCATAATTTTAATCAATTATGTTTTCAGCAACCCAATAAAAGTTGACATTGACAGTTTTGGTGACAGTAATTAAATATTTGATAGTGATCATTGTTGATTAGCGTTCGAACAACCGGCCCTCAATGTCATAAATGTGTATTATCACGGACTTACCTTTTTTCTATCATTTGTGACGCACTGAAAAATGCTCACGAAAAGGACTCTATTAGCAGAGATTTGACATTAGTCCTAAAAATATGATTGTGAGTAAATGTTACGAATGAATGCAATGCCTATATATGATAGACTAGTGATTTTGTCCGTCGTCATGCGCCGAGGATCCAATCAGTTGCTATAATAGAGTCACTCCACTCAGTTGTTTTTAACCTTTAATTTTTTCTGACTCCCTCATATTTTATCGTGTCTCTCTCTATTTTTTCCTGACCCTCTAATTTTCCTTAATTCCTCTCATTTTCCTGACTTAATCTAATTTTTTCTGACTCCCTCATATTTTATCGTGTCTCTCTCTAATTTTTCCTGGCCCTCTAATTTTTCCTGTCTCACTCCTATTTTATCGTATTGCGGGACTAAACCCATTTATACACATTCGCGGGAGTAAACCCACTCACGGGAGCAAGTTCATTGTACTTTGGATGTAGCATGTATGAAACGAATATCCAAGAATGAAACAAAAATGGAAAATATAAATTTAGTTCAAATTATTGATTTATTCATTCGTTTCGGTACAACTCATTT
This sequence comes from Diabrotica virgifera virgifera, assembly GCF_917563875.1. Taxonomy (NCBI): domain Eukaryota; kingdom Metazoa; phylum Arthropoda; class Insecta; order Coleoptera; family Chrysomelidae; genus Diabrotica; species Diabrotica virgifera. The sequence goes on along the minus strand of NC_065449.1, from coordinate 78,490,770 downwards.
TAATCTCTGAATAATTATTTAATTAATTTTACACACAATTTTACAAAACATTTTTAAAAACTATATTTTTATGTAGGGGAGAGCGGGTACAATTGTAACGCGGTACAAATGTAACATTGCTTCTAAACGTCTTGTTTCTGATCGACTAGAGCTGGCAACGCTGCATGTGAGAAAGTATTTAGTGGTGTAATGTTGACCGTAGTTTGGCGATGTTAAATGAGGGAGTTACGTTGTTAGACGAAAATATTGGTTTTTACGCCTGGCGAGTAAAATTAATTAAATTTTGTATTTTTTGGATAATCGCTCTAGTTTTACAGTTATTGTTTAGAAAGGGTGGCATAAGAATTGAGTCATATTATACATTTATCAATATATTTATTAAATTGAGATTACATTTCGTGATCTGTTCTGACAAAATTCTGACAAACCATTGGCATGTCGTTGTGGTACAATTTTAACACTAGCAACGGGTACATTTGTAACGTGTATTTCCCATACCAGTAAATACATACACATTATATAATGTATGTATCACTAATAAATATATATAAATATATTTATTAATAATATATGTATATGTATACAGGGTAGCGAGAAAGTATGGAAACACGATAATTTCTGGGAAACCGCTAAAACGATTTTTATAGATTTTGATGGGTAAGGGTCTTTTAATACGGCCGATATTATAGTGGCAATTACATTGTTGTCAAATTTTCCGTTTTTCTGGAAATCTAATGAACTTTCTTATTTTAAATGGAACACCCTGTAGTTTTTTTACGTTTTGAAGTCCTTAAGAAATACTGATTATTTATCATGTTATATTCCCTATACCTAGTTGCCGTAGTTTCGGAGTTATTACTACATTTATTAAAAAACAAAAATTTAAACAAATGATAAAAATTCATTTTGTCGGCCTGAGTAGACATTATTTTAGGTTCTTTGGATCATTTGGAACAAAACAGGTCTTTCATAATTTTCTTCTAAAGTTAATCGTTTGCGAGTTATAAACAATTTAAAACTGAAAAAAATCGAAAAATGACGATTCTCTAGGTTCAAAAACACAAGTAAAAAATATTATTTTTAAAACTGCGAAGAGCCTAAATTTAAGTACAAACCTTATTGTATCAGATACCGATAAGTGATTTGGTCTTATTTCATTTTAACACATTGTTTTTTAGTTGTTAATGCAGCCCGATCTCCCGTCCTCTCATGTGCGCTTCATTAACAATTAAAAAAACAATGTTTTAAAATAAAACGTACCAAAAATTTTTATAGGTAGCTAATAGAAGAAAGTTTGAACTTGAATTTAGGTACCTCGTAATTTCAAAAATTATTTTTTTTCTTGTGTTTTTGAACCTTGAAAATCGTCATTTTTTAATTTTTTTCAGTTTTAAATTGTTTATAACTCGGAAACAATTAACTTTATTCTTTTTCCAAAGTCAGTTTGCCAAGTGTCGGCTTTCGAGTTTCTTTGATGCCAGTGCCGACCATTGGCGTGGAAATTAAGAAAAAGGATCAGTTCATCAAACGCATATTTCAAGAAAAATCATATAATTTTTATTAATTTTTGCATAATTATATTCAGGAAAATCTCTCAATTTTTGGGCAGAAATTGTTTAAACAATTTTTTAAACAAATTCAAAATATCACCTTTTGTGCTCCAAAAAATATTTTTTTAGGTTTTTGGGTAACTCTAAATAAGAAAGGTACTTTGTCATTTTTCTCAAAAGTTAATAGTTTTCGAGATATAGGCGATTTAAAATCCGAAAAATGCGATACCTAATATGCATTTTCCAGGCTTGAAATAGTTATTTTCCTAACAAGTGCATAAAGTCATACTTTTCCGCACGCGACTGCAGTTTGCCGAACGACGCGAAGCGGGAGTTCGGCAAGCAGTCGAGTGCGGAAAAGAGACTTTCTGCAAACGTTAGGAACAATATTTTTTCTACGAGTCTTTAAAAAATGACCAAATCTTAATCAATTAATTTAATTAATATGAAAATACATATGTACACAAATTAATTCTTTGACAAGGTTGTCAAAACCAAACTTTCAGCATAATTGGTTAGCATGACGACGATCTTGGTTTCCATGACGACGATTCAAAACCACTGTTGTTGTCCACTGATTTGACTTTCGAATATTGTGTCAAAATTATTTTATTTCATCGAATTCTCGCGTTAATTTCATTAAAACATGAACACAGTAAGATATATTTGAAATAAATTAGTAAATAACATCTAAATATTAGTTGATTGCATGTATTATAATTACTTTAAGGCCATATTAACATACCTAAATTAACACGCGTGATCAAAAGTAAAACGTGTGTGGAAAAGTAAAACGCGTGCGGAAAAGTAACACGCGTGCGGAAAAGTAAAACTTTTTAAACTAAAACGCGTGCGCGAAAGTAGACATTTTTGCACGTTCGTAAAAAAAATATGTAAATGATTATTTTTGAGATTCAAGAGTAACTGAAGTCTAAACATTGAGTCTTGGTGAGAAAGATTTTGGTGAGAAATCGGGGCAATATTTTCCGTAGCAGAAAAAGGTGATCTTTTGAATTTGAATTGTTTCAACAATATCTGCCCAAAAATGTCGCCCGGCACCCTTCCATTTGTTTAAATGGGGCATTTTCGAATAGGAATCTTCAAAGGAACAGAATCAGAATTTTTCAAATGTGAGCGGGCTCACAACATCGAATGAATAACAAATTAATTCTTTCAAATTAAAACTTGTTAATTTTAGTGATTTATAAGAATATTGGTCTCATTATTTAGTTTTTACATAAACCATATTTTTTTACAATTATCTGTAAATAATGGCTCATTCTGTCAGAAAATCTCAAAAGATTGTCTATCCAGCAAGGACAGAAAATCTCAAAATATTGTCTGTCCAGCAAGGACCACGAGGAGGTATGAGCCTTCCTTGCCAGGAAAGGGAAGGGTTGGGTATGTTAGTAAGAATATAAAGTTAGTTTTTTTTCATTTTGTTTTTATTTTTTTTTTCTTTTTTGTTTTTATATTTTTTTTTGTTTTTTGTTTTTTTTTTGACTTTATACAGTGTGTCGCATTTAAGATGAAGATACTCCTATATTTCGGCTATCAAAATAAATACCGATTTGAAATTTTGCACAGTTATACAGGTTGCTAATTCACATTTTTTAAGATAGTCAACTGAAATTTAATTTTTAAACGCGACCTACTGCGAATGCACTAACAGGGTGAATCTTCGATATTTTGCTTCGCGTTAGAGATATCGAAAAAAGTTATTTGGAAAAGATGTTCCAAATATTATAACCCCACATAACAAATTTTCATGTCGAAATTCGCACTTTTACTTTTTTGATTAATTGTAGTCAGAATTCTAAAACCGACAGTTCCTGTCCCGAGATGCATCTCTAGACAGCCAATTGTAGATTTAGGATCCTGACTACAAATAATACTGAAAAAACTAAAAATGCGAATTTTGTCATGAAATTTGGTATGTGCGGTTACTAAGTGGAACAACTTTTCCAAATAAGTTTTTCCGATATCTCTAACGCGAAACAAAATATCGAAAATTTACCCTGTTTGTGGATTCGCAGTAAGCTGCGTTTAAAATTTAAATTTCAGTTGACTATCTTAAAAAAATGTGCACCATCAACATGTATGACTGTGCAAAATTTCAAATCTGTATTTATTTTGATAGCCGATATATAGAGGTGTCTTCATCTTAAATGCGACACACTGTATAATAATGAATACTAGATAGATGTTCAAGATGCATCGCGATAGCTGTAAAGAAATTAATCAGAAGGACTAAAAAGAATCGTCAGAGTCTTCTGAAGTCGAATCGTTCCCAGGTTGGATAACTATTGGTGCTATTGCCGGTAAAACAGGATATTCATTTTCTATTTTTACAACATGAGCTTCGCAATTTTTCCACGCATCGCTATTAATGCCACTAATTACTTCTCGAATATTCTCAATGGCCACTGCGCTTAATGTTGGTGACTGATTATATTTTCGCAATCTTTTTTTACGGTTCCCCAAACCATTTCAATTGGATTAAAAATGCAATAGTATGGGGGTAATCGCAAAAAAGTATGGCCGTGCCTGCTGCAAATGGTGTCAATGACGTATTCGTTTTTAAAATTCCGACTTTTGATCATTCTAATTAATTCCTTCTTTACTGGAATCTTTTGAGGAACAGTGATGTTTTTAAGTTGCATAAATTTTAAAATTTCATTCTTTTTCGTGTTATTATTAGGTATCTTATTTAATATGCGGGAATGATACGACGCATTATCCATAACAATAACTGAATTCGGCGGAATATTGGGCAAGAGCTGTTCGACAAACCACTTTTCAAATAAATCGGCTGTCATATCTTCGCGATAATCGGCAGAAGATTTTGTTATATTTTTGGCCGACAATAGCAATGCATTAGATACAAAACCATCTTTGCTTCCGGCATGAAGAATAATAACACGCTTTCCTCTTGAACACGGTGTATTTAAGGCACAATTGTTTGTGTTGTCAACCCAGCCGTACTTGACAACATCATGCGTATCGAACCAGGTTTCGTCTAAATAGATTATGTTTCTGTTTGAATTACGATATTGTTTTATTTTACTCAAATACTCTCGTCGAAGTTCAACGATACGCCGAGATTCCATTATTACCATTCGATTATCTAATTTCTTATATTTAAATCCACAACTTATCAAAATCTCGCGCAGTGTTTCCAAAGATGTATAATTATATTCAGGGAAATTTCTCAATTTGACACGAATCGGTTCTAAAGTAGGCACTCTATTTTCTTTGTAAAAATTGTAAACTGTTCGTTGAATAACGTCTTTTGCAGCAATGTCAATCTTACCTAATTTTTTATTTGGTCGCTTTCGTTTTAAGGAATGATCTGTAACAGTGCCTAATTTAATAATTGTGTATATCGTCTTATACCCGATTTTTGTTAATACATGAATTCGCGAAACAATTGCATTATCAGTCATCCCAATATTTTCTTTTTTTAAACAATCGTACATATTTAGAACGATCCTTTGGAATTGTACGTGCAAATCTTTATTTTTTAATTCGGGGCTGTCATTAACATAATTATCATTATTTATTGATACCACAGAAGATGATGCATCTTGATCATTCGTATCAAATGGTCGCCAATAAGCCATCGTAGCAAAAATATAATATTACTTACCTTAAAATAATCCTCCGCCTCTGATAGCTGGTGCTTAAATGAAAGATTTTAGGTGGGCATAACCAGACAAACACGTTGTTCATTTTGATTTATGGCTTTTCAGTTCGGTGTTGCCATAATGCACGATGTAATATAATTATTATTTGCTTAGGACTAGGTCATTTATTAAACACTACTCAAACTGTGTATTAGGCGGTAATATATTTTTTCTACGAGCGTGCAAAAATGTCTACTTTCGCGCACGCATTTTAGTTTAGAAAGTTTTACTTTTCCGCACGCGTGTTACTTTTCCTCACGCGTTTTACTTTTCCGCACGCGTGTTAATTTAGATATGTTAATATGGCCTTGAAGTAATTATAATACATGCAATAAACTAATTAGATATTATTTACTAATTTATTTCAAATATATCTTATTGTGTTCATGTTTTAATGAAATTAACGCGAGAATTCGATGAAATAAAATAATTTTGATCTAATATTCGAAAGTCAAATCAGTAAACAATAACAGTGGTTTTGAATCGTCGTCATAGAAACTAAGATCGTCGTCATGCTAACCAATTATGCTTTTCTAGTCTACTTTCGCGCACGCATTTTAGTTTAGAAAGTTTTACTTTTCCGCACGCGTGTTACTTTTCCTCACGCGTGTTACTTTTCCTCACGCGTTTTACTTTTCCGCTTTCCTCACGCGTTTTACTTTTCCGCACGCGTGTTAATTTAGATATGTTAATATGGCCTTGAAGTAATTATAATACATGCAATAAACTAATATTTAGATATTAGTTACTAATTTATTTCAAATATATCTTATTGTGTTCATGTTTTAATGAAATTAACGCGAGAATTCGATGAAATAAAATAATTTTGATCTAATATTCGAAAGTCAAATCGGTAGACAATAACAGTGGTTTTGAATCGTCGTCATAGAAACCAAGATCGTCGTCATGCTAACCAATTATGCTGAAACTTTGGTTTTGACAACCTTGTCAAAGAATTAATTTGTGTACATATGTAGTTTCATATTAATTAAATTAATTGATTAAGATTTGGTCATTTTTAAAGACTCGCAGAAAAAATATTGTTCCTAACGCTTGCAGAAAGTCTCTTTTCCGCACTCGACTGCTTGCCGAACTCCCGCTTCGCGTCGTTAGGCAAACTGCAGTCGCGTGCGGAAAAGTATGACTTTCTGCACTTGTTAGGAAAATAACTATTTCTATTTACACGTTATACAATGTATGTCCATACTTAAAAAAGGTCTTCTTTAATTTTTTTGTTAGGAAATGTATTAATTTTTATTACTGATTTCAATGACGTACTTATCATAAAACGAATTATGTGGAGTTTAAAATTGAATGTAACGCTGTGCTATACATGGTGTCCAGAAACTCTCCCGACAAACGAAGACTGGAGATGCTTCAGATAATTTGAAGACAATTTAACCCAATTCACCTAGTTCGAAAATGGCCAATTCACCTAAGGCCGATGTCAGATTATGCGTTTTAACCGGATGCGTTTCCGCCGCATCCGGTGAAAACGAATAGTGTGACAGATCGGTCCGGTTGCGTTGGAAACGGATGCGTTTTGAGTCATCAGTACGCGCTTACAAACTGCACCAGACTAAACGCATAGTGTGACAGGTCGGTCCGGTTGCGTTGGAAACGGATGCGTTTTCACCGCATCCGGTCAAAACGCATAATGTGGCATCGGCCTAAGGGAGATAGAGCCCTTTGAAGATAGCGTCATGGTATTAGTTTTGCTTAAATATCTCCAGAACGCTTCTACTTATAAAAACTAAAACTGCTACACTTATTTATCTTGCAGAGATAAATCAATTACATCAATTACGAATTTCTAGTACCAGTCATAGGCGCCCGTTCTGGGTAGGGTAACGGTTATTTTATCATATAACTTTTTTATCTTTAACTTCTAAGCATTTTTTATGCTGGATTAGTAAATTGTAAGGTATTCTAGTACTAAAAGGTACTCTTGCTTTAAGTCGGTAGGATGCACCGTTTTCGATAAAAATTAATTTGAAAATTTTTCGTTTGTTGAATTTGAAAAAAAACTCAAAAAAAAACTATTTAGAAAAACGAAAAGTGGTACGTTCATTTATCTTCCAGAGATAAATCGATTTCCTTAGTTGCGAAATTCTAGTACCGGTCATATGCGTCCGTTTTGGGTAGGTCAATCGTTATTTTATCGCATAACTTTTTTGTCTCTAATTTTTAAGCATTTTTGACACTTGATGATTAAATTATGAGGTATTCTATTACTAAAAGTTACTATTACTTTAAATCAGTAAAATACACCATCTTTTTGACAAAAATTTTCAAATTTAATCACGAAAAATTTTCAAATCGATTTTTCTAGAAAACGGTGCATCCTATCGCATTAAATCAAGAGTACTTTTTAGTACTAGAATACCTCACAATTTAATAATCCATTGTCAAGAATGTTTAGAAGTTAAAGACAAAAGAGTTATGCGATAAAATACCAGTTGACCTACCCAAAACGGGCGCCTATGACCGGTACTAGAAATTCGCAATTGATCGAATCGATTTATCTCTGGAAGGTAAATAAGCGTACCAGTTTTCGTTTTTCTGAATAACAGTGTTCTGGAGATATTTAAGAAAAACTAATTCCCAGACACCATCTTCAAAGAGCTCTAGCTCCCTCAGAAAGCATTTTCGGACTAGGTGAATTGGATTAAATTGTCTTAAAATTACCTGAAGAATCTCCTGTCTTCGTTTGTCGGGAGAGTTTCTGGACACCCTGTATAAAAGAGCTTGAACATTCAAAATCGATTTTCTCCAAAAGTACATGCACGGACATAAGTGTTATGCCATCACATAATGTGAAAAATAAGTTTTAAAACAATATAACAATAGTGGTGTTCTTCTTTTATTCTTGAAATGAAACGAAATATACTGCATCTTACCATCACATCTAGTGATGATCTTTGGATGTATTTGGTTTTTTATTAGTTAAAATTTGATATCTACTTTCAATCTTTAAAGTTCATTAAAGCTAATTCTTATCATATTTTCATAATGAAAAAGATTAAATTATCTGAACTGCCTTATTATGTAGATATTACAGTATGTAACCACTTTAATACCATATCAATATATCTTAAATTTTTCATGTTTCCAGGTAAGGTATAAAATCAGTGAAATTTGGAAAAAAATAATAAAATTCTTGAAACCGTTTTTGAGAACTTGGATTCTTAAAAGTTGTTTATGTTTGATTTCTTAAAAGTAGATCATTATATATATAACTCTATAGAGTATTACCGCTAAAATCATCAACATGGCAATAGTCTCCAGACTACAATGTTGCCGATATTCGAAAATTTCTTGAGAGTATACGTAATATATACAAAGTTCACAGTTGCTTTAATTGATTAGTGAAGAGTTCATTGAAATATTAAGTACCTAGTTAATTAATTTATAGATATATTTTTTGAGAATATTTTCATATTATTTTTTTAAGAGTGTCGTTGACTAGCAATTGAATAATAACGAATAGAGAATAGAGAATATTTTTATATAAACTTGGGAATTTTAGGAAATATATCTGACAACCTTGATTCGAAAGCGGGTCTCTTTGATACCAAAATGAGGCATGTTTATGTTGGAAAATTATTAGTGGATGTACTTTTTACAAGAAAATTACAAAAGACCTTTTTTGTTCCCAATGATCCAAATAACCTAAAAATAATGTCTAACCGGGCCAAACAAATTAATTTTTATAATTTATTTAAATTTTTTTTATAAATGTAGCAATAATTCCGAAATTACGGCATTTAGGTATAGGGAATATAACATGAAAAATAATCAGTATTGCTTAAGGACTTCAAAACATAAAAAATATACAGGGTGTTCCATTTGAAAAATCAAAGTTCATTAGATTTCCAGAAAAACGAAAGATTTGAACACAATGTAATTACCACCATAATATCGGCCGCATTAAAAGACCCTTACCCACCAAAATCTATAAAAATCGTTCTAACGGTTTCCGAGAAATTACCGTGTTTCCATACATTCTCGCTACCCTGTATATTATATTATAAATGGTAGGGGAGCCCAAGCGGGGATTTTTGCAGTTACTCGAGCGCGTCAGATTATCATATGGGGAGAAACCTGGTACCGTGAAAATGTACCTCTACCATAATATATTGGCTCTTAATGCAGGGGAGTTCGTTAAGGAGGGGCCGAAAAAAAAATTCTATCCTTAGAAAAACTCGAAATCGTCAGATTAAGATAAGGTAAGTTAAGTACATGCAAAACTGTATATTTCAAAAATCTGACGATTTGAGCGGGGCGGGGCGTAAGGAAATGGGTGAGTTCCAAAGTTTCACAAGAAAAATCGAATATTTCGCGAAAAAAATGACAGATCGAAAAACTAAAAATTTCGTGCTCAATATTTTTCAAAAATCTATCGAATGATACCAAACACGACTTCCCACGGAGAGGGGTGGGGGGTAAATTTAATATTTTAAATACGAATCGCGATATTTCGCGAAATGAACATCAGATCGAAAAACTGAAAAATACACTTATTCAATATTTTTGAAAAATCTATCGAATGGCACTAAACACCACCCCCCACGGAGGTGGGATGGGGGTTACTTTAAAATATTAAATGGGAGCCCCCATTTTTTATTGCAGATTTGTATTCCTTACGTAAAGATAAGTAACTTTTATTCGAGATATTTTTTCGAATTATGGATAGATGGCGCTATAGTCTAAAAAAACGATTGTTGGAAATGGAAAATTAAATTAAAAATGGACAAGTCCCCACTAAAATGGAAAACTTTACTCAAATTTTTAGCAAAGCGCTCGAGTGACTGCACATTTAGCATACTTTGCTCCCCTACCAAAATGAGTGTGTCTGTTTTGGAAATCATTTTTGATTTTTATATGTTTGATTTTATTTCAAGTAGTAGCAAGTAGGTCTTTTTATAATATTTAATTCTTTAATGGTTTACAAGACACCTGTTTATAAATATTTATTTTGGGAATAAGTTGGATAAAATTCCATGATTTTGACATTGTTACATTTGTCCCCTTTATGTGTAACAATTGTCCCTTGAATGGGTATAGATGTAACACTTGTTGTTAAGTTAAAATTATGCATTTTTCTAGTTACCTAATCAATAAAACTTACAAAATAAAATTGGAAATTGAAGTCAAATGTTCAACCTATAGTCATCTATGTTTATATCCCACTTATATGGAATCCAATTTTAAATAAAAATTACAAGTAAAAATTGTTACAATTGTACCCGACCTCCCCTACATGTCAGTTGGTAGTTCAGATTTCTTTCCTAGGTGGCGCTAGGAGTTATAGTCCCGGACAAACTGCGTTTTCGCTTGACGTGTCATCCTAGCCTTTTATTAGAAGAGATTTGAATCATGGACGTTGAATCGAGAGGCCAAAAGAAGACTTTGAAGAAAGAAAAAGATGTTAATAAAAATATTAAAAGAACAATAAAAGAAAGAAAACTGCAATACCTCGGTAAAATAATACGACTTCTTGCGGCTGATAATCCAATACAAGTGGTAGAAAAGAGTATAGGAATAACACGAATATCTTGGATTGACATTTGGTTAGACATAGTGGTAACAGGACTTGTGATTTGCCTGTGAATATCTGTATTTGGATTATTTTATAATTTTTTTGAATGCCTGATCTACATAACAAAATGTAACATTTTTTAAGATTCTACAACAAAGGAGATTCAGAGGGAGTGCCTCCAACAGCTATACGAGAAATAAGTCTACTTAAAGGTCTTAGACATTCATCTATAGTAGAACTTCTAGATGTTATGCAAACAACTGATAAACTATATTTGGTATTTGAATATTTAGATTTGGATTTAAAGAGGTATTTAGACAATACTAGACGACCTATGGAAGCAGAACTTCTTAGGGTTAGTATTTTTTTATTTAAATATTAATTCTTTCTTCCCACTAATTATGTTTCACATAATTGATTATAAAAGTTGATAACAAATTAGATAAGCGTTATAATTTCATTATAATTAAGGGCCGGTTGTTCGAACGCTAATCAACAATGATCACTATCAAATATATAATTACTGTCACCAACAGTCAATGTCAACTTTGGTTGGATTGCTGAAAACATAATTGATTATAATTATGAGATTAGTTAATCAATTAACATAACAATTATTAACATAATTGATTAACTAATTTCATAATTGTAATCAATAATTATGTTTTCAGCAACCCAATAAAAGTTGACATTGACAGTTGGTGACAGTAATTAAATATTTGATAGTGATCATTGTTGATTAGCGTTCGAACAACCGGCCCTAAGACTTTGAAAGCTTTGTTAATATTTACAAGTATGGTGCTTCTCAGAGGCTTTTTTCAGTGCGACACAAGTGACAGAAAAAAAGGTACGTCCGTGATACATACAGATTTATAACATTTATTCCAGTTGTTGATAAATGGCGCTATAATCGGAAAAGAAATGATTTAGGTATTTACCCATTATTTACGTATTACATATCTACAGTCCGTCTAATTTACTTAACGTTGCACGTCATTATCTACGTTAGAGATCTAGTTGACATTGTTGCCGAATTACAAAAAATTCTTGAATTCATTTTAAATCAATCAATCAATCATCACACAATTTGTACGGAAGTGGATTATACAGCAAAAGAAATTAATATTCAATGTAAGTAAATAAAAAGTTTAGAAATAGAAAACAAGAATTAAGTTATAATAGAAAACAAGAATTAAGTTATAATCTTACGTTAAAGTACATAATAAAAACAGTAAATATAATGAAACAAATACGCATAGTAAAGAATATAAACAAATATGAAGTGTCATTACCGCAACTGTCAAATAAATGTTATCAATTTATGCCAAAATATCACCTTCGTTCGATTATAGTTACAGTGTATTCCGAACAAATGTGCTTCATAAAAACGCTTTATAATCCATTTATACAAATTAAATGAAACATATTATTGTGTATTTCTTTAAGTTAACATTAATAGAAATATTTAAATATTATTCAGTATATATACAGTGTATACGGCAAAGTGATTCTAAAAAGAACAAACCTACCGCCTAAATATTTCGTGTTGGTATCATGTGACGTCACGGGCTATGACGCGGATGACGTGCAACGATAAGTAAATTAGATGGAGTATATACGACTATAATTTAAAGTTCTTCTGTCTTTCAATGTGTCTTTTAATGACGTAATATATGATTTTATTTAAGAATGTAGAGAATCATAGCAGTTAAATCTGACAGTTGTCAGAATCGTAATCGTAATTTGGTATAAAAACAAGTCAATAGGGAACTTGCCTAAAATTTTGAAAAAAATGTTATAAATCACAACAAAACATAATTTAAAACATGTATCAAAGATAAAAAAGTTGTTTTTGTGTTCCGTTTGGCCCCTAAAGACGATTCTAAATTCAAATTATTGCAGCTAGCCCAAAATGCGTCGTGACGTCATATGGTTGTGTGTTTACATTCTGCACCAGCAAAGTAAACAAAATTGTATATAATTTTAAATTAGACATTATAAACGTCAGTAAAATACGTTTGATCGTTTGAACTATTTTAAATCCATATAAAACTTGTACTTTAGAAAATGGCACTAAACAACACTAATGGTGTTTTCTTTTATTTTCCATAGTAAACCTTCTTTCCTTTCCTTCAAAAACTGTATCAAACTCCAATCTCAACAAACTGGTATATATTATTACAATGACATACTATAAATAATGTCATTAGAATATAAATATTTTTCATTAGTTGTTATAAATATTTGACGATTGAAAGTCATCACTTTTATAATTTTTAAAACATTAATTGTCATTAATGTCACTGAATGTATTTTTTGATAGCAACGAAGGACATCTGACGTAATATACTTGACGACGGGAAATTATCAAAAATTATTTTCTGATTTATTCTTACTGTCGTGTGATATTCGTAAGATTATTTTTTAATACGTATATTATGGATATTTTCTTAAATGTGACAGTTGTCAAAACTAGGAAACTGATTGCCATTAAACAGAAACAATCTACTTAAAAAAATTCTATCGGTAATTTTATACAGTAGATAATTCTCAGTATAATTTTAATCTGATTGGACAGAATTAAACACGTGATCAAATTTCTTACTATACGATTGGAAGTTAAAATCATCAAAAAATAATCAGTTTAATTTTTATTTCTGTAGCTCTCTATTGGTCAGAATCTCATGAATGAAATAATTAATAAAGATTATTGAGAAAAATATGAGTGGTGCGTTAATTTTGTCCAGGAGTTTAGTTTATTAAGTTATATTTAGACATATTTTTAATTTTAGAATTACATGAAGCAGCTGATTGAAGCCCTAGCATATTTGCATTCTCACAGAATACTACACAGAGATCTGAAGCCGCAGAATTTACTTGTTGATAAGGAAGGACATATTAAGCTTGCAGATTTTGGTTTATCCAGATCATTTTCCCTTCCAACTCGAACATATACACATGAGGTTGTAACAATTTGGTACCGAGCTCCTGAGTTACTTTTAGGGGCTAAGATGTACTGTCCTGGCATTGACATCTGGAGTTTGGGTTGTATAATGGCAGAAATGGTAAAAAATTCTTTGATATTTGTAATTAAATGACATGCTAATATTAATATTATAAAGGAAGAATTACTTTAATTATTATTTTTTGATTCAGATAATCTACTCAATTATTTAAAAAGTATGTGAACACACATAAAAAATGACTAAAGATCTATTATTTTTTTCAAAAAAATTGGAACAAACTTCTTGACTATAGGGTCAATCCAAGCCAAGTGGTCCAAAGGTGGTTGCTTGACTATTTTTAATATTTTTTATTTTTCTACCTTTTAAACTTCAGTCTATAGAGAGTACAAATTTGCATTCATTGCCGATGACAACCATTTTTGTTAAAGCGTGTCGATCATTTTCACGAAAAACATGGCTTCGCTCTTTAGTCAATATTTTTACTGAGGTTTATCCTAGAGCAATAAATCAAAAACCAAACTTTTTAGAAAAGTATGCTCTAAAAAAATTGCCTGTAGCATTATTTAACTTCAAACTACCCTTCAGGCCTTAAATGAAACTCAAAGTTTAAAAAGGTAAACTGATAAAATTCAATTTCCAGCACTTTTTTAACAGCATAAGTCAAGCCGATAATGGTTTGTAATTTTTTTCTGGAAAAGACATACGTACATACTTTAACTAAAAAAAGTTTGAGACGTGAGTTAATTTTTTCAAAAAAAATCTCAAAAATACAATTTTTTGAAAAATCTCAAAGTTTGACCCCTTATATCTCTGATGGGCACGGATGAAAAAATTTGAAATTTGGCTGAATGTTAGCCCCTAGCAAGTAGAATAAGGAGTAAAAATTTGGAGTTGCAGACTTACGTCATATAGGAGTTCAGGCCTGAAAAAAATGGTCAAAAATCAAAATGGTCAACATTTGAGCGTTTGCGGGCAGGGTAATTAAAATTCAAATAAACTGTCTAATGAAATAAAAATTAATGTATTTTCACCAGATTTCACAAATTTATACAGGGTGGGCCACAGAAAAGAGTCCACCTCGATATTTTTCAAAAAATTATATTTTTGAGATTTTTTTTGAAAAAATTTATTCAAGTCTCAATGCTCAAACTTTTTTTATTTTTAAAATATGTACGTATGTCTTTTACAGAAAAAAATTACAAACCATTATCGGCTTGCCTTATGCTGTTAAAAAATGCTGAAAATGGAATTTTATCAGTTTACCTTTTCAAACTTTGAGGTTCATTTAAGGCCTTAAGGGTAGTTTGAAATTAAATAATGCTATAGGCCCTTTTTTTAGAGCATACTTTTCTAAAAAGTTTGGTTTTTGATTTACTGTTCTAGTACAAACCTCAGTGAAAATATTAGCTAAAGAGCGAAGCCATGGCCGTCATCGGCAAACTAAATTTTTTAAAAATAAAATAAATGGAATTTTGTAGCCTCTATACTCTATAGATGGAAGTTTAAAAGGTAGAAAAATAAAAATATTAAAAATAGTCAAGCAACCACCTTAATTTATATTGGACCGCTTGGCATGGATTGACCCTATAAATAAAAATATTTATTGATCTATAGTGAGGTGGAACATTTTGGGATAAATTCATTTTCGAGAAAAATTTTGGTCGAAAAAAAGACCAATGTGGTCTTTCTTTTCTACAATTGGAATATTATTTTCTAATATAAAGATTTTATTAAAATTTCTAAAACATACTAAATCTAAAAACCAATAAAACATAAAAAATGATAAGACATAGGACCGGATGAAATACTGCAATCTTAAGATTACTAACAGAGAACCACATTGACATATTACATTAGTAGAACTATTCAATGAAATCTACGATACTGAGGAAATTTCAAAAGAATGAATAATATGTATATGTGTTGATTCCGATACCCAAAAAACAAAACAATGAAATGTGAAGAATAAAGAATGATCAGCTTGATGAACCTTGTTCATCGCAAGTCTTCTTGCGAGTGATACATGATACATGAATGTGTCCAACAAAAAACTGGACAGTAGAATAACAGCAAACCAACTGGGGTTTAAATAATGCTTTAGCACTAGGGAGGTAGTGATGTTGATTATAGTTACTTTCGAGTATTCGTTACAAATCGTTACTTTTGTATAAAGTAATAATTTACAGTATTCGTTACTTTGATTACTATGATTACTTTTGTTACTTTTGTATTTGAGTACCGGTAATCATAATATGAGGTAATCATGATATTATCGAAAATGTTATTTCTCATTAGGTAGGTATTTTGTATAGGTATTCCGATATAACAAGTAATAATTTACAGTATTCGTTACTTTGATTACTATGATTACTTTTGTATTTGAGTACCGGTAATCATATCGAAAATCGTATTTCTCAGTAGGTAGGTATTTTGTATAGATAGGTATTGCGATATAACAAGTAATAATTTACAGTATTCGTTACTTTGATTACTATGATTACTTTTGGTACTTTTGTATTTGAGTACCGGTAATCATATCGAGAATCGTATTTCTCAGTAGGTAGGTATTTTGTATAAGTATTCCCATATAACAACGACCTTCACCGATCTGTTTAAGGGATAAAAATGATTGGATTACTATGATTACCTTTGTTACTTTTGTATTTGAGTACCGGTAATCATATCGAGAATCGTATTTCTCAGTCCTCACCCTCGCACCCTTAAAACGCTTCATACCGATAACGATATTCGATAACACTCGTAAAATACCGGCCCCGTCCGTTACTCGCTGGGAAACGATTGGTAGAAAGTAATCAAGTGTACTGGTTGTAGATACAGTAGTCGTTACTCGCTCTGATAGGATTGGTACGAAGTAATCAAAGTAGATACAATAGTCGTTACTCGCTCTGATACGATTAGTACGAAGTATTCAAAGTAATCAAAGAAACGATTTGCCTCTCTGTATAGTAATCGTTAGTTTCGGTATTCGTAAGTAACGAGTACTTTGTAACGAATACATACTTTTTCAACATCTCTATAGGGAGGCATTATCGACAAACGCTTATAGAACTGTAGATCGGAGACCAGTATCGATTGTCAACTTTGACAATCACTTCGAAAAAATACAACATAGAAGGCTTGGAAACATATTATGGAACACAGAAATACATAATCAGAGATGAAAGAAGAAGACAAAAATATGTACTGTACCCTTTACTTTTTAATATGTGCTCAGAAGAGATGTTTAAAGAGACACTAGAATATGTAAATGAAGCCATTAATTAACAGAACATTAGTGAATAACCTCAGATATTGTTCGTCCACTATAACTTATCCCATGCGTCACGATCCATTTTCAAACAAATTAAGTCAAAACCTAAAATGAAACGTACGCCGATGTGTGTAGTATATAGTATAGTATACAGTATACAAAATGTATATACACATCAACGTTCGTTTCACTTTATGTTTTGACTTAATTTATTAAATGAATCGTGACGCATGGGAAAAGTTATAGCGGACGAACAATATGCACAAGATATTATACTCCTTGCGAACAGTAGAGAAGGGTTGCATATTTTCGTTGATCACAATAAACTGTATTGTGTAGACCAGGCTGTATCGTCGCCCCCGTTAGGTAAATTATTCCGATTCGTTTTTTTTTTGCGCAAACTTACTCAAAAATAGGTCCTTATAACAAATCCACAGGGTGCCGGGAGGTGCTGCGGTCAGAAAAATTTTTTTAAACAAATTCAAAAAAACAATTTTTGCACCTCGTACAATTTTCTTTTTAGATTCTTTGGTTCATTATGAGCAAAAAACGTCTCTTGTGATTTTTCTCTAAAATTGATTGTTGTCGAGTTATACGCGATTTAAAATTTGAAAAACGCGAAAATGGACATTTTTAAGGCAACTCGGTTAAAAATTATCATGAAAGTCAGAAAGTGACTAAATCAAAGTTTAAAGCCCCCCCTACATGATCCTGAAGAAATTTGTGTCATTAATTTATTACTAAGCTGTTATTTTTAATTATTAACAATGAGCGCTAACTGCGTATTTAGGCGGCCGTCAATGTGAGTGCAAAAGAGATGCACCATTCCGGCAGTCCAATGTTGCATCTTACTCTCACTCACATTGACGGCCGCCTCAATACGCTGTTAGCGCTCATTGTTATTAATTAAAAATAACAGGTTAGTAATAAATTAATGACACAAATTTCTTCAGGATCATGTAGGGGGGGCTTTAAACTTTGATTTAGTCACTTTCTCAATTTCATAAAAATAATTTTTAACCGAGTTATTAAGCCTTGAAAATGGCCATTTTCGCGTTTTTCAAATTTTAAATCGCGTTTAATTCGACAAGAATTAATTTTAGAGAAAAATCACAAGAGACCTTTTTTGCTCATAATGACCTATAGACCAGTAAGGATCTGCGAAAAAACGTCTATTTTTGGATGTGAGAGGTGGCATTCGGATTTTTGCAGATAAAGTTAGGTGACACCTTCAGTAATAATAATTTACTTATGCTCCTTCTCAAATATGCCCGGAACATTAATAAAAAAATTAAAATATTTAAAAATTTCGAAAAACATCGATTTTTTTCTGCTTTCTTTGCTTATAACTTTAAAACGATTCGTTTTGGAACAAAGTCGTAGAGAAATAAAATAAAGATAATTGAATTTTGTATGATATACGACTGGTAAAAAATGTCTTAATTATTAATATTAGTAGTAGTATTACCTTTTCTGCAATATAGCAATAAATACAAAATAAGGGAGCAAAATAAGTCTGTTGTTATTTAATATTTTTTAACCACTTTGGTGGCACTTAGAACCTTAGTAATTCGCTTAGGAAATTTTTTGTAACATACTTAAATCGTGTACCAAATTTCATTAAAATCTAAATAATAAATATAATAAAACCTAATAAATTTTGCATAATAAATTTGCAATCTAAATGTTTTTAAAAAAGTTCAAATTTTTTAAAATCTTTCTGAACAAAAAGTAGACCATTTAGAAGTTGGCTAATTTTTTTACATATAAAGATGTGCTCTACCTATCTAATACACTTTACAGAATTAAAATCAGATTATTTAAGGGGCCCCAGCAATGTTTTAAATTTATAAACAATTTTTTGGCTTATAAACAAATAGCTTTGTTTAATAATAAAAAAATTAATTTTTAGCAATGTAAATAATTAAAACCGGTATAATTTGACTTAAACTTTTAAATGCTGTCAGCAGAATTGCTATTTTATTTTTTAATCAAACGTTATTCGCGTTAAAAATTTAAATTTCTCGATTTTTTGAAAGTTCCACCGCGTTTATCTCGAAAACTATGCATCCTGCGAAAAAACTTGTAAGAACATTTTTTGCTTAGAATTCCAAGAAATACAAAAAAATGTTTTATTTGGCGAAAAATCGATTTTATGTAATTCCTCAAGTTCTTTGTTTATAACAATTTTATCGACATCCGGATCAACTGTTACCCAAAAAATTCGTGTTCTACGTGTCAAAATACATAAAAAACTTGGGTAAGTCCATCTAAATAAAGGAGCCCGTAGCAGCCCCTCCTGGCCACAGCACTAATTTGTTTATAAGCCAAAAAATTGTTTATAACTTTAAAACATTGCTGAGGCTGCTTAAATAATCCGATTTCAATTCTGTAAAGTGCATTAGATAGGTGGAGTACTTCTTTATATGTAAAAAAATTGACAAATCTTTGTATTTTCTAGTTTTTGTTGTACAAGATTTTAAAAAATTTTAATTTTTTAAAAAAAGTTTAGATTGCAAAATTATTATGCAAAATCTAGTAACTCAATTTTAATGAAATTTGGTGTACGGTTTTAGCACATTACAAAAATTTTCTAAGCGAATTAGGAAGGTTACAAGTGTAACCTAAGTGATGAAAAATCATTGAATAAGGACAGGCTTGTTTTGCTCCCTTATTTTATATTTATTGCTATTTTGAAGCAAGGGTGATAAATTAAGACATTTTTAACACATCGCATCTGATAGAAAATTTAATTATCTTTGTTTTATTTCTATAGGACTTTGTTTTAAAATGAATAGTTTTTAAGTTATAAGCAAAAAAAGTAGAAAAAAAAACGAAATTTTTAAATATTTTATTTTTTTTATTAATGTTCCGGGCATATTTGAGAAGGAGCATAAATCAATTATTATTAACGAAGTTATCACCTAACTTTATCCGCAAAAATCTGAGTGCCACCTCTCACATCCACCTAAAAACAGATCCTTACTGGTCTACTAAAGAATAAAAAAAAGTTGTACGAAGTAAAAATTTTTTTTTGTGTGAATTTGATGGCCTTTGCCGAGCCAATTAGCCAGACTTTTGTTATTTTAAAAATAAACAATTTTTTTTCAATCAGAGGAATTATTTCTGTATTTCTAAAGCCTAGGTTTCCTCGAAAGCGGCACTGACAAACTGCGACCGTAACACTGCGATGAATTACGTCAGATACGGTGAAAAATTCAAGGTCCTTCACTGCGGCAATGAAATTCACAGTGTAAACTCAGCAAGCGGTGGCTTCCAACGCATCCTTGGAAACCACCGCTATTATTTTGCGTGGTACAGTTTTTTATGAACTCATTCATCGCAGTGTTACGCTCGCAGTTTGTCGGTGCCGCTTTCGAGGAAACCGAGGCTTAACTCTAAATACAAACAAACTAACATATTACAATGATTATCTGAATAATACACTTAGTCCAAGTAATGAAGCTTAAAATAGGAGAAAACCTCGCAATTTTTACAGAATGGATCGATTTGCTTGAAAATTTGAGAGTAAGTAGTGGATAGTCCAAGGATCAAAATCTATATGATGCTGAAAGGCGCTTTTACCATGGGGTGGTTGCCACCCCATGTTGGGGGTGAAAATTTTTTATTACATTTTGACCGCAAAAGTTGGTAAAAACATTCATTCTAAGCAAAAAATGTTTTATATATTTTTTTGATAAAATTAATAGTTTTCGATTTATTAGCTATCGAAAGTGTTAGTTTTATATTAAAAAAATTAATGTTTTTAATCAGTTTTCTGCAAATAACTCAAAAAGTTTTCGTTCTATCAAAACAACTTTGCTTAACAAAAATGTACCTTTTGAAAAATAAACAAAACCATTTTTTTTTAATTTTCTTTAAGACCAATAGTAATCGAGCTATACTTTATTATATGTTAGCTCTTCTTCGTCAAATGCTAAATATTGTAGTTTCAAAGTGAAAAGACGGGAAAACTATGCATTTTTCGAGGATAATTTGTTTAAACTGATTTGAAGTATTTAAATATATCTATCTCCAGAAATAAAAAAGTCTTTAGCTAAAAAATTAAGTGGCTTATAATGAAAAGAATGTCAGACCCTATATTTTTCAGCGAAAAAGTGATCGAAAGCAAACCCCTAATCACCACCCTGATTAAAATTAGTCATTGACCTTATTTCGTCTTCTTTATTTATGTATTATTAATAGGTTCTAGAAGTTTAACTGGTTTAGAATGATTAGTTTTAAAAAAATGGAGTCAAAAGCAAATATCGAATTTTTGAAGTTTGGTACAAAATTCACTTTTCTTCAGAATAGAAAGATTATCATCAGAGATACGAAAAAATATTTAAATATGAAATTGTAGCTTATTTAATTCCCAAGAACCTGGTTTGAAAAAATTTTTGCTACGGTAAAAATTGAGTGAGCTATTGACAATTAAATCTTGTAATAACATGCAAAAATCACCTTTACCAACCCTTTCAAAGTCACCACTTTTTGCGACTGAGGATTTTAAAAGGATTTAACATTAATAGTCTTATATATCTTGTAAAAACCTAC
This sequence comes from Diabrotica virgifera virgifera, assembly GCF_917563875.1. NCBI lineage: Eukaryota > Metazoa > Arthropoda > Insecta > Coleoptera > Chrysomelidae > Diabrotica > Diabrotica virgifera. The sequence continues at coordinate 78,469,198 of NC_065449.1, read as the reverse complement.
AAAATTATTTTTTACCAAACTTTTTAAGATAAAAATTAAAAAGGTTACGGTTAAAAAATCAATATATATTTTTGAAAAAAAAAAAAGAAATCCAATTGGAAGCATAATAATGTAAGTTAGCTTTGCTTTTAGTCATTGGCCTTATTCTTTCTTCTTTATTTATGTATTATTAATAGATTCTAGAAGTTTGACTGGCTTAGAATGATTAGTTTTTAAAAAACGAGTTAAAAGCGAATAACGAATTTTTGTAGCTTGGTAAAAAATGCCATTTTCTTCAGAATATAAAGATTAGCATCAGAGATACGAAAAAATGTTTCAATATAAAATTGTAGGTTATTCAATTCCCTAGAACTGGGTTTAAAAAAGTTTTTTCTACGGCAAAACTTGAGTGAATGGTAAATGAGTATATATCGAAAAACATGGATTTTTTCTGTATAAAACTCACACTTTCGATAGCGAATAAATGGAAAAGTATTAATTTTATCAAAAAAATGTATAAAACATTTTTTGCTTAGAATGAATGTTTTTATCAACTTTTGCAGTCAAAATATAATAAAAAATTTCCACCCCTAAGATGGGGTGGCAACCGCCCCCATGGTAAAAGCGCCTTTCGGCATCATATGGATTTTGATCCTTGAACTATTCACTACTTATTCTCATTTTCAAGCAAATCGATCCATTCTGTAAAAATTGCGAGGTGAAATGCTTCGGTTCCCGGACTAACTGTTTTGGTTGTTAATATTTTTTTGCAAATATTTATTTTTTTTTGTATTTTTTTTATTACATTTTTAATTTCTTTTTTTATTATTTTTTTATTGTTTTTTTTTTTACTACGCTAAGACATAAACCCGATTCAACATCTCAGAGGTTTACATCTTCTTAGTTTCTTTTTTTTTTGCTCCTTTCTTTTGTTTTTTTTTCTCTTTTTTTTTTCATTTTTTTTTCTTGTTCTTTTCTTTTTTCAATTATAATATACAGTAATTACTTAAATCTACAGGGTTTAAAAAATAACAACAAAACAAACATGTTTGTTTTGTTTAACAATCATGCTTGCTTTGTTTTAACAAAATTACTTAAATACAGGGTCAATTTTATTGCTACAATTTATATTTATAGTTTTTGATATGTTCGTAAGTTGTTTTTAATGTATTAATATCTTCAGAAAAAATCAAATTGTTCAGGTAGACGGGAAGTGCAATTTTTAATATATTAAGATTATCATAAATTTTGTTTATATTCCACACTCACAGTTAGGTGACTCTGTGAGACCCAAACTGTACATATGAAGGGGGGTAAGAGCGTGATTACATCTCAATCTATTTATAACTCTTAAAGTAAAAAAAAAATGATTTTTTGAATTTGTTTAAAAAAATGTTTAAAACAATTTTCCGACCGCGGCACCTCCCGGCACCCTATGGATTTGTTATAAGGACCTCTTTTTGAGTAAGTTTGTGCAAAAAAACGGATCAGAATAATTTACCTAACGGGGGCGACGATGAAGCCTGGTCTAATGAGAGATATGGAATGGCCCATGAACGCAAAAATTAAACCAAAAACCACGATTGTCAGTAAGAACAATATTTAAGGTGAAAGAATTTACGTTAGGAAAAGCTTTAGAGAAAGTTCTCAGATACTGGGATGTGAGCTAAATGAACAATGAGACTGTAGCCTTGAAATAAAATGACGCACTGAGATGGCAAGAAGTACTTCCAATAAGAGGAAAGCAGTTGCAATGAAAAACTGAAAATATAAATTAGAACTAGAGTTTTGTTGACATATTCTCTGTCCTGTTATATGGAGTTGAAGCCTGGACAATGACGGATACAAATGAAAAAGACATGCTTGCTTTGATAATTTATGATGTTATTGAAGAATGTGCAAAATATCATGGACACAGCATAAAACAAACATGGAGAACCTTAAGAAAGATGAAAAAAAACTCAACACAATGAACGAAAACGAAATGAGCGACTTTGGTCACATACTAAGAAATGAAAAAATGAGTTAATGCGATTGGTTATACAAGAGAAGATGGAAGGAAAAGAAGACTGGGGGGTGGGGGGACGACGCACTTACAGCAGTGGAGTGGAAAAACAACAGTAGAACTTGTCAGAACTGTTTCAGACTAGTCAAATGCCAGACAATTGACGAAAAGAATGAAAAGAAAATGTGAGAAAGTCGTTTTAAAGACAATCTACGATCACTATTGATGTGGCCTAAAACAAAAATATATCTCCATCATAATCAATTATGTTCTATTTTTTAATTTATATAAACAATTTTATATTTTATTGAACATAAATTTTATTCGTAGCTAACAAATAAAGCACTCTTTCCTGGAGATTCGGAAATAGACCAACTGTACAAGATATTTAAGGTCATGGGAACGCCGACAGAAGAAAATTGGGAAGGAGTTTCTTTGTATCCAGATTACAAACCTACATTTCCCGCGTGGAAAGCTGTGGATTTAAGTGACATTGTTAGATTCCATAATCAAGAGGAGGAAGATTTCATATTAGTAAGTAAAACATTAAGAAAGTTTATGCGTATTATATAAAAAACAGCACTGCAGGCCTCAGGGGCCCATGGCACTTTACTCTGTCCAGGGCAGATGTCTTCCAATTTACTACGCCTGCTCTTTGTAAATCCTCTTGGCTGTTACAAACCACTTTTTCCGCGGTCAACCTCTCCTTCTTCCCTGACCTCATACCAATATACACTTCGCCCATCGGTCCCCTGACATGCTTTCCACATGTCGCAGGCAACGAAGTCTTCTAGTTTTAACCATATAGCTGATTACTGGCTTCCCAAACAGTTCTTGAGCTCCCGCATTCGTCCGTCTTTTCCATTCGTTCTCTCCCACTTTCACCCCACCAAAAATCTTCATTAGCACGCTCCGTTCCCAACTTTGTAATGCATTAATATAGCAAGACAAGGTTAGTATTTAATATTTTTGTATTTCAGGTGATTGTATCCAGTGTCCTTTATTTCCTGTCATTCGTTATTTAAAAAAAATCTCGAACTTTTCCAACTTCTTGGTTCCGAGAGCCGAGCTGTTCATTCGAGTTGGCGCCCTTTTTCGTCTTCTTTCCTTGTTGTACCTCCATATCATTTTATATCTAGCATTCTTATCTACTTTCCTTCCATTTTTGTATTGACGGGTCTCATTTTCTTCCGTATTACTGTCATTTCATTATCCCATCTATCATTTTATATCTCTAAAGCCAATATTCAGTGTATTGAAGCTAGCCCGAATACTCACTTGAGATTTAGTGTCTCTCTGCCCTTTTGATTTTTCCTTCTGAGCTAAGCCAGAAGCCTCGTCATTTTTGTCTTAAATCTCTTCTCTCCTATTTTTCCCATATTTCGTCAGTTCTTTTTGTTCAAAATTCTCTATACCCAGAGTATAGAGGTTTCAATTGTTTCAATTTAACAGAAGGTATAACAAAAAAGGTAACCATCCTTTTACACGAACTAACAGAAATCTCAGTTGTAAACTGACCTAAAATCAGCTGAACTTGACCATCAGCTGTAGTCACTTGCAAACTCTCATCTATTCCTATCTTAACATTAGAATTCTGAAGAAATTCCAGACCTAGAGAACCTAAAATAGAGATTTCACTCACTATTATACAGTACTGTAGGTTGTATTACCGTACTATATAACCGCAAGTTTGCTGCTCTTGAGATAAGACTACTTTTTAAAAGTTTGCTCAATGCTCCAACCGCTTACCTTCCCTTCGCAATTCTTTTTTCAATTTCTGGAACTTTATCTCCTTTCTCTATTAGTCACCCCAGGTATTCAATTTTTTTTCATTTTCTCGAAACAGTATTCTTTTCCATCGTTATCTATTCTAAATTTCAAAACCTTTTCTTCATTTAGTGTATCTCCCATTTCCATAAATTTTGTTTTGTGTTCGTTAATAGTCAGACCATACTGCTTAGCTTTTCTTTCAAAAAGGTTAAATAGTCTTAGCAGTTCTCTTTTTGTTCTTGTTATCAATACTATGTCATCTGCGTATGCAAGTACCTGAGTTCTTCTATCATGGATCGTACCTTGTGTTCTGATCCCGCTTTCCCTGAATACTGCCTCTAATACACAATTGAAAAGGACAGTTGACGGAGGGTCTCCCTGCTTCAAACCCCTTCGTAATTTGAACTTTTCTGAGAGGCTACCCTCCAGTGCTACTTGATATTCTGTTCTTACAGTGTCATTTTTACTAGTTTGACCAACTTCTCCTGTATCCCAATGTATTAGCAGCGGTTAATATATTTGTTTCTTTTTTATTCCTCTTGTCTAATAACTCTTCTTCATCATGTGTCTTGTTTTCTTACTTTTATTTCGTCAACTATTTTTTATCTCTTCTTTATAATTTTCCTTCTTGTGTAGACCTTCATTTTCGTTGTTGGGTCTAAATAAAAATATCGATCCCCTAAGTCCATCTGCCAGTATGTCTGTCCGTTGGAGGATCAGAGCAGCAAAATATATAGAAAAGCTGATTGTTAACATCGTTCTGAAGATGATCGGTATATTTATTTTTGAGTTTCGTGGCAGTTGTGGAAGGGTTCAATATTCAACATGCTGGTGTAATTCCTGCATGATGTTTTTTTAGGGGCTCCAGAACTAGGTTTTCTTTCCAGAACAATCCCTGAATGTAACCATGCAGCCGACTGTTTCAGTTGATAAATTGCCTCATGTTTTTTTCTCTTTACATTGCCTCATTTTTTTTACTTCAATTTATAATTTAATATCTGAAACATTATTCAGTAAGTGAAAAGAAGTTTAACCTTGAGAACTTGCACAAAGCCGACTGTATGTACAGTACAAACGCGCAGAACAAACAAAGCTTCATTTACACTTGGCAAGTTTACTGACTGAAAGTACTGGCGGCCACTACACTTGCTGCTTGTGGTTTTCTGTTTTCATATTTTCAAGTTTATTTGCTAGTGGTTAGAAAAGAAAATGGCTCCAAATGCCGTAGTGCATGCTGCTGTCAATGATTTGATTATTTGACAGGTGAAATTGTTAATAGTTTATTATGGTCTGTTTTTAAACCAAGAGGAGTAATTACAATTTACCGCGCCGTAATGCTTGTTTGTAATTGGTCCAACCTCAGGCAAGTTTACTCAAATCTTATGAAATTTTGACACTAATGACATTTATAAAATTTTGACACAACTGACATTTCATAGGTTAATTAAGTTATATCGGTGATTTTTTTGTTTTCTGCGTTATTCCTTTAATTTTTAGAATTTTAGTCTACTTTTTTATAAAAAAAGTTGTTTTTAGCACTTTTTGGCGACTTATTAGCATAATATAATATGTATGGATTACCGTCAAAGGCCGATATGATCAACCAAAAAAGAGGTTGTATTTGATGATTTTTCTAGTGACTTTCTTGGGTGTGAATCCGTCTTTAGTTTACTCCTCCTCTTTTAAAAACAAACCATAGTTATGTTACAACGCAAGAAAAACAGGCAAAAAGATTTTGGCTTAGAGATTGGATAAGGCTGGGTGTGTGAGAACGACTGTTAAAGGAGATAGAATTTGAAGATCTCCATTCTTGTAGGAATTTTATGCTTTCCCTGCTCATAACCATGCTTCGTAAAAAACTGTCTGTCGTAGTAAACCATATTATCAGCTTTGTGTTGTACATATCATCAGTACCACTTCCAATATTTTTAGACTTTAAAATTTCATTCAGTTCTTGTCTATAAACGGTTTTAATTGTTTTTATCTTTTTTTTTTTGTTTTTTTTTTTTTTTTTTTTTTTTTTTTTTTTTTTTTTTTTTAGAAATAACCGCATTAACCACGAAGGTCATCAGCGGGGTAACGAGAATACAATTAATGAGTTTACAAAAGTATGAAATTGTGTACAATTAAATCTTACTTACTAGGTTACATTTATTAAGGAATTGGAAAAGAGGTTTACAGTCGGTTTGCAGGTTAAGAATGTCTTTCATATTGTTTGAATAACCAGATATAGATTGTTTGTAAGCGGCGAATTCATCACATTCTGTTAGCACATGTTTTACTGATACTGGTATATTACATCTTCTGCATTTTGGTGCTTCGGTATGGGTAATGAGATGCTCATGAGTAAGTTTACAGTGTCCTAACCGAAGACGAGATAAGATGACTTGGTTCGATCTGTTGGTTGTATGTGGATTCCATGGACCAGTATCTTCTTTAACGTCTCTTAACTTGCTCGTGGATGTTTTCCATTTTTCACTCCATAAATTGAGAGTCATTGATTTTAGTAATTGTTTTGTATCTGCGGCTGGAATTGATTGTTCTGCCAATGTTGGTAATTGCGCAGCTGTGTAAGCCCAACGATCAGCGTTTTCATTTCCCTCGATTCCAGAATGAGAGGGAACCCATAGAAAAACTATTTTTGAGTCTGTTTGATGCAGACTGTGTAATATTTCTTTGATTAATATGACTATTGGATTTTTCGTATAGGTTTGTTGTATGAGTCTCAGTGAATTGAGTGAGTCAGATATTATTAAGGAGTGTTTGGTTTGTGCATTGGAAATGTGTTTCAACGCTTGTAATATGGCATAAAGTTCACCATTTAAGATGCTGTAGGAGCTGGGAAGCTTAAATAAATATTTGGTTTCATTGTTTATGTATACTGCTGCTCCTACACCTTGGGAAGACTTAGACGAATCAGTGAATAAGTGGGTATAATTTTTATATTTTGCGACTATTTGTTTATAATTTTGATATATAAGACGTGGATTGTTATCGTATTTATTATATTTCGTCAATTGGGTGTTTACATGTGGGGTTCTGATAATCCATGGAGGAATGCTGTGTTCATTCATTAACCACGTTCTGGGGAAATTTTGGAGATTTAACGTTGATATATACCGGTGAATTCTAATATAAAAGGGTGGTGGAGAGGTGCTATGTTGAAAAGTTGATTTGAAACGATTACAGAATGTGTTTTTGTGAGCAGGAATTGATGGTATTGATGCTATTCTGGAGGCATAGGATAAACTAAGAATTTGTCGTCTGAAAGATAGAGCTGGTTCGCCCAGTTCGCAGTATAGGCTTTCTACAGGCGTTGTCCTGTAAGCCCCTAGAATTATTCTTATTGCGGTGTTGTGTATAGTATCTAAGCATTTTAATATTGAAGGACGAGCAGATGTGTATGCAATACATCCATAATCAATTTTCGATCGAATAAGGCTTCTGTATATTTTTAGCAGCATTAGACCATCAGATCCCCAAGACTTGTTTGCTAAGCATCTTAATAAATTTAAGCCCTTTTGACAAGAAAGAGTTAGTGTTTTAATATGATTTTTCCACGACAGACGTTCGTCGAATATCATGCCCAGAAAATTTATGTGTGGAGTATAGCTTAGTTTCTGGTTGTATAGGAATATTGATGGTCGATGCTGCTCTGGTATGTTTCTTTTTGAGAATAATATGCAATTTGTTTTGTTTGGGGAGAAATTGTACCCAGACATTATAGACCAACGTTCGAAGGATGTTATGCATTGCTGAAGGCTTTGAGCCATGGTGCTAAGACATCTTCCCTTGATAAACACGATCATGTCATCTGCGTAAAGTCTGGCTACAACTGGTTTCTTTAAATCTTTTAAGATATCATTCATAGCAATTAAAAATAAAGTTGGGCTGAGAATTGATCCTTGTGGTGTGCCGTTTAATTGTTTCTTGGTTGATGATATTGTTCCAGAAATTCGGACTTGGAATTCTCTTTGAGATAAAAAATTGCGTATGAAATTTATTATATTGCCTTTCAATCCCCAGTGATGTAGTTTATTTAGGATGATTTTATGGCATGTAGAATCAAAGGCTTTATTAATGTCAAAATAAATTGCTAGACATTTATCTTTAGTAGCAAATGCTTCGTGAATATGACTTTCTAGGTCAATAATGTTATCAAGTGTGCTTCTAGATGGTCGAAATCCGGATTGTTCGGGAATTAATAATTTGTGAGTTTCCAAAAACCATATTAGTCTCTTGTTGATTATTTTTTCTAGCAATTTACTCATGGAGCAGGTTAGGGAGATTGGCCTGTAAGATTCAGGCAAGAGTGAAGATTTGTTAGATTTAAGTATGGGGATGATTGTTGCTTTCTTCCAGATTAAGGGGAAGTCACTATTATTCCACATGTGATTAAAGATATTAAGCAGGATTTGTTTCGCCGTTTCTGGGAGATTTTTTAGAAAAACTGGAGGGATGTCATCGGGACCAGAAGAACTGTCTTTTAGTGATGAGAGAGATTCCTCCATTTCTTCTTTTGTCAGTGGCTTGTTTAGAGAATTAAGGTTTGCCAGCTCTTTGAATTCCGTAGGGAGGGCAATGTTATCATTAGTTATATTTCTGTTTATGGAAAGCTTATGATAATAGTCTGCGAATGCTTCACCTATTTCTTTTGTTTGGTTTATTCGTTTGCCGTCATAATCTAATGCTTTAATGACATGGTAAGTTTTGTTTCCATAAATACCTTGTATCTTCCTCCATGCCGATGATATTGTAGTGTTTCTGTTTATGCTTCCTACGAACTTCTTCCATGACTCTTTTTTACTTTTGCTGGTAATATATCTTGCTTTTGCCCTATGTTTTTTGTATTCAATTATACTTGTTGCGGTTTTCTCCCTCCTACATCTATTTAGAGCAGATTTGCTGTTTTGTATTGCTTCGGCACATTCGTCATTCCACCAAGGCACAGGTTTAAATTTCTTGATATGTTTTGTTTTTCCTATTGAAAATTCAGCGGCTTTTATGATTATTTCGTTAAGTTGAGTTACTGCTGTATTTGCGTCCTTCCACTCATTAATTTTGTATATGTTATTCTCAATGGTTTTTGAGAAAGAGCTCCAGTCGGCTTTCTTTATTTTCCATTTCTGATGGATACTATCTCCGTTTGATATTTTGTCTTTTATAATTGAATTCGTTAATTTTATAGGAAAGTGGTCACTGCCTAGTAAGTCATCCATAACTCTCCATTCAAGGTAAGGACTAATAGTTGGGCTACATAATGAAAGATCGATGCAAGAAGAATTGCCAGTAGCTATATTGAATCTAGTATTGCTGCCATCATTCAGTAAACTTATGTTCATGGTGTTGAATATGTTTGATAGAATTCGTCCCCTTCTGTCTGTTTTTTGAGAACCCCAGGAGTAATTGTGGGCATTAAAATCTCCTAGAAGAATGAAAGGAGTTGGAAGTTGATTAACTAGAGACTCCAGTTCATCCTCAATTAAATAATGGTCAGGAGGAATGTATATGTTGCAGATGGTGTAATTTAGTTGTGCTTTAATTTTTACGGCTATCGCTTCTAGGTTTGTATTTATTCTAATTTGTGTTGCTTGTAGATTCTTTGAGACGTAAATGGCTACGCCGCCACTCGCAACTTGTACATTTCGGTTTTTAACGAATTCATTGTATCCCCTCATTTTGTGGACATTTTCGTCTCGGAAGTGAGTTTCTTGTAGACACAATATGTCCAGAGAATGGAGGGCTATGATATGCTGTAGCATATTTAAACGGGTATAGTACCCATTTAAGTTCCACTGGAGTAATGACTCGAATGTATTTATTGGGTATCTTGAGATGTATTTGAGATATCAGATTGGGTATCACTTAAATCTTGGGATTGCTTTAGTAATTTCTTTTTTAGCCTTGTGACACGAGTTTTTAGTTTCTTAGTGTTTGCGTGAGGATGTAGTTCTTCTAACATATCTATTAGTTTTGGAATATCTTCTGTGAAGTCTTCCGCAATGCTAAGAACATCCCTCGATCCGTATGTATTTTCTAGGAGCTGTTTAAGCTGATGGCTGTTGATTATGAAGTGAGGAGAATGAGAGTCGATATAGTTTATAATAGATTCAGTAAGTTCTATTTCTGGATCTGATGTATTAGATTTGGGTTTTTTGTTTTTCTGAACGACTGTTTGGGGAAGAGAGAAGGTAGAAGTATTGGGTGGCATTTGTTCTTCTGGAGTGGCTGGGGTCATATCTTCAGCTGTTCGTTTTGTTGCGGATGAAGTTGTTGACTTAGTAGTTTTGTCCGAGGTTGGGATATTTTCAGATTGAGTAGTGTGATCTGGATTTGTTACCAGATTGGATGTGATCAAAGCAGTATTGGCGATGTTTGCACAATTTTCTACTACTGAGGAACTTTCGGGTAGAATATTATTTATTGAGTGGGAATTTAAGTCATTAGGAGATGTTTCATCCGGTTGAGATATTGACGAGATTGGAACATTATGTGTGGGTTGTGATGATTGTTGGGAATGTGGGTTAATATTGCCCGAAGGGCATTGGGATGCAACATGACCCGATAATTTGCAGGTGAAGCAGCGTTGACTGTCTAGGGCTAAAAAGATATGATATGATAGATTATCATGTGTTATTTCTAAGAATTCGGGTATGGTAATATCTGGGGAAGGAGCGATATACACCTGTCTTCTGAAGCTGAGTATGTGTTGGTATTCTGGATTTGATGCACCTATTCTAAGAAAGTTTATTGGAGAAACTAATTTTAATCCAATATTTTCCAGTAAGGTTACAAGAGTTTCGTGTGGGATCGTTGGGCTTACATTCGATAATACTAGTCTGTCTGCTGGTGAAATTAGACGTCTTGCTTTGATGACTTCATTATTGACAACAATTTGACCATGATTAGTTAAAAACTCATCAACCAGTGATTTATTGGTTAGATAAACACATATTCTGTTGTGTGAAATTCTGCTACAGAAAATTATGTTTATTGGTTTTACCAGAGGTCCCAATTGGAGAAGATAATCTTGAAGTTTTGCTCCCTGAATGGAGCCGAAGATAAGTGCCTGGTCTTTGTTAGGATACTTGTAGATATTTTTTGAGACAGTGCTTGCATAAGATGTGTTGGAGGTATTCATATTATTTAAATTATTATCTGGGTGAGTGTTGGTGGATGAAGATTGATTTGTAAATGTTGGTTGTGACATTTTATTTAAAATATTCAAATTTGCTAAGTTATTTTGTTAAATATAATTATTGTCCAAAACATTTTTCCCAGGCCGACCCTGCCTTTTGTTGTTAAAAATTCTTTATTTCGCTAGGCGAGTTTTTACTAGCTAATTACTTTTCAGTCTTGTGTATCTGATATCTAACTTCAATCAGCCTAACAAAAATCGTCTGGATGCAGTTAATATTAAAAATTTACTCACAGTTGCTGTTCTTGGTATTTTATGTCACTGCACTAGTAAAACTTAACTATTAAAAGGCTTTTATTTAGCGGTAATTTGTTTAAATCGACCGTAAATTATAAAACGTGTGTTTACTAACAGGTCTCACAAACAAGTCCTTGTTTTTATCTTCAATTTCAACATGTCTATGTCAATATTTTTAAATCGTGTATCGTTGTGTGACTCCTTTAAAAGTTTAAGTGCGTTTTCATGTTTTAATTTGTTCATGTGATCTTTTAATTTTATCTTCCACAAAATTTTATATTTTTCGTATGCGTTAAAAAAAATGAAATTATCTGATTTCCATCGCACTTTTGTAAATCATTGATTTATAGTGGGCAAGGGGCAAGAAAACTAGCCGGTCTCTCAACTTCTAGCAAGCGCTTGCCGACAAGTAGCAAGAGCACTTTCCTGTTCTTTACACGGCAAGTTCAGTGGTAGCAAGTACTTTCAGCTAGTAAACTTTTTAAGTGTAAATATGGTTTTAAAGAAACTAAGCGGTCAGTTAAGTCAGACAGAACACATGCAATTTTTCTTCGAATTTAGTCATTTATTTGGGAACGTAAATATTTTTTTGCCGGCACTGCATTAAAAATAACGTATTTTTTAGAACATGTTGACGTACAATCCATCAAAAAGGAAGACTGCAAAGGAATTGTTAAAACTAAACTACTTAAAAGGAACAAAACTAACATCTCCTGAGATGGAAGCGTTTCCATCTGAAGACGAGCAGTCTGATTAAATAAGTTTTAAGGAAATAATTTAAGATACTGTTATATATTTTATCATATTAATTTTTTAAGATAGGTTTATTCGATGTGAGTCAATTTTCGATTGTTTTTGCACGTTTGAATATTTACAAATTAATTATCTGTATTTAAATACATATTCGACAGTGATGTCATGGGGCAAGTGATGTAATAATTCGTATTGAATTGTAGGTTTTTCTGATCAAACATTGAAATTTGAATTGATATTTATATGCTAACGGTAAATGGTTATATATAGAGTAAGTATTTTATATATAATTAACGAGCGCAATGTACGGAGTGTCGTCAATTTTTTTTATTTATTTTTGTACAAAAATGGAATATAATATATAACTTATCTTTGTTTTTTTTTAATCTTCTCGACAGTATAAACAGAAGTTTGGTCAGTCATTTCAGCGCCAGGTCAAACTTAATCCTTTTAAAATCAACCTTTGTGAGAGGTACATCGGAAAGTCATATAGATATTGCCCTAGCAAGCAGCTGTGTTGACAATAAGATTAATGATTGAGGTGTACTAGGGGAGAAGATTTGCAGCTTTCACTGGTACATCATGTGCGAAATTGGCACTAAGGTCACAAAATGTGGCAGGAAGAGCACATTACTCGATAAAAAAGTTAAAAGAGAAATAAATAACTTGTCTGTCAGATAGCCAAACGGTGCGAGGCGCTCGATCGACAAATCTAGTGAATCTGAGTTGGAGCCGGTGAATAGACAAATAAAAAAGCTAACGCCGTAGTATAAAATTCTAATAATCTACGGCTTAGTCTGGAATAAGCTGGTGTCTGATTGGCCTATGAGGGAGCAGTACGGCAAGGGATAAGGGCTTGCGGCTCAGTGATACTCTCCCATATATCCCTACCGGAAGGGCGTTGACTTCTAAAAACGATGTATATATACCGACTCGGCAAATTTTCATCGTTGGGATTGACCTTACGTGAGAGGGAGTGAAAAACAGCTACTTTAAAAAGAGGTAGGTATATTAGGTCCGCCTAATATTGTCCAAAAGTTCAGTAGTGGAAGTACCTAAAGAGGAGAGTTTTGACATTGTTGCCAAACTTATCGTTTTTACTTGACCTGTTGCATGTCGTCTTTTCAGAATTTGAACAATGTTCTATGACAATCAAATTTGGACGAATTGATTTAAATGACATCTCACTATTTTTATTGGGAATATGCCACAATTGTATGTACTTTAAAATAATCTTAAAAATATTGTTTTCACCCAGTTTTGCAAAAATGTGAAAACTTTGAATTATCCATGTCCGTCTGTCCGTCCTTCCGACCGCAAACACAACTGCTCCGTCATTATACCAGGTAGAATGACAAATGAGGTATTGAATGAAAGGCTTATAATCCAAGGATGGTACTAAAGTTTAGAAATTTTACCTAGTACTTCCGGTTTTAATGCAACCGGAATTACTGTTTCGAAGTCACCGGATAGTACAAGCAATATATTATTCGACGCGCCTTAGCAAGACGAGAATATTTATATACTTCCGGAATTATGACTGTCTGTCCGTCCTTCCGCTAATATCCTTCGTTTAGAATGACAAGTGAGGTGTCGAAAGAAAGCTTATAACACAAAGATGGTATTAAAGATGACAAATTTGACCTCGGACTTCCGGTTTTGGAGCTGTAACCGGAAGTACCGTTTTAAAGTCAGCAAAACAGTATAAGCGATATAATATTCGACGTACCTGAGCAAGATAAGAACAAACGTACCTATACATTTAGTGTTTAAATCATTTCCGGTTAAAAAAGTTCTAACCGGAAGTGCCATATTATATTCGCAGAAAATATACATGTAACATATCAATCGAATAGTATTGAAAAGTCAAGCTTGAATCTTTAGTTCCGGTTTTGAAGTACTTAATTTCTGTTTAAACAATAACTATTATGACCGAAAGTTTAGTAAAAATAGATACTTATCGACTTTAGGTTCTACTTTCGATCAGTTTAGGTGAAGTGAAAACCTAGGACTTACGAAGTCCAATTACTTGTTTTGATTTTCTCTTCGGAAATCGTTTTATATAAATAAAATTTATTAATGTTTTGTATTTTCGGAACGATTTCCGAAGTGGAAATCTAAACATCAAAATAAACTTATTTTAAATTCAAATTGTGCCTGATTTCCAATAGTAAATTGCATTAAGATGCCACAAGAAAAAAGTTTCAGAAAAATATTAATTGGCAACGTTGTGTATATCATTCACAGGTGGGTGTGGTCACAGCCGAACGTGTGTCTATTCTATTAACCTGTTAAAGGTTAAAGTTTAGTATTCATTCGTCTATTAGTTTGTGCTCATGACGAGGTGCCGACCCTCGCTCCCTGGTATCCCTCGTACTGCTCGTACCATATTATCGATCGCTAGATGCATTAATTTAAATGCGCGCGTTCACCAAAATAGGAGAGGATACCATCCTTTGTCCTCCGTAGTAAACAAACCCTTTTAAGGGGAGCGTGTGTTAAATTCAATTTAAACTGGAGAAAAAATTACGTTTTTTATGTAAAAAAAAGATATTATTTGGTACTTTCCAAATAATATCTTTGAAACCATATTTTCTTTAAGATTTTTTGGAGGTAATAGGTGTTAAAATAAAAATTAGTTCTATAAAAATGAATTAGAAAAGATAAAATTTGTTTTAAAAAAATTAAATCAAATAAAAAATAATTCCAACATTACTGTTTAAATTAAAAATAATTCCAAACAATTAGAAATTATAAACTAAATTAAATGCTTAGGGAAGTAGATGTTCAAACAATCCACCATATTCATGCAAACAATAACCAAATCTGTTATACAACGCATTTCACATGGCGTTGAGTTCATCTGCCGATATGTTTTGGCTAAGTTGGATAATCTTTTCTCTCAGTCCATTTAAGTTGGTCTCTCGTTCGAACTCATGCCCGTACAAATTGTTCTTTAGCATCCCCCAAAAATAAAAATCTAGGGGAGCTAAGGGAGCGTTCAAGTATTACGTAACGCAGTTTGGGGGGAGGGGGTCTTGTAAAACGTTACGGTGCGTTACATGGGGGGGGGGGGGGGGAGGGGGTTCGAACAGCGCGTTACGTAACATTGTTTTTTTACTTATGTAAATAAAAAAGACTACGGAATCAAAATCTCCCAACTTTGAAATTTTCGTTTATATTTTACAGAGAACCCCTAGATTGTATTATACTGCCCCTTATGATCCGCTCATGTTCTGGCCCTTCTACAACTACAATAGGACAAACTTTATCTATTCAAGTGAAAAATCTTCAAATTTGTCACCAGATCAAGAACAGTAACATATGTTTGCCATAATTGACATTTTTGGAGAACAAAAGCTGAAAAGATACAGTTACAGATGGGTTCAGACCAAAGAAATTTTAAGAGAGAGTCATAAATCGTTTCGTCTATTCTTTTTATGAAGTCCATATTTATTATGCAGTCTAGTTTTCTTTCTATACGTAATACAGAGAGACATATGTATTGCTCTTGTCAGTGTTGTTAAAGTGAATTAATTAATACTTTAATAATTAATTAAATGTCGTTTTTATCATTACCTCAAAAAGTCTAAAAAGTTTTTATTATTACCGCAAATGCGGTTAAATGATTTAAAAATGTCTTTAAATAAAAAGCATTAAATACAAAACCCACTATATTGATACTTAGTTTAGAAAATTGATAGATATTTAAAAAATAATACCCTTAAGGTGTGATTCCTGAATTATTAATTTCAAAGTTTTATGTGTTGTTATGCAGTCATGTTGTGACTGGCTGATTGACATAAAGTCCATGCCAATAAAAAAAAGTTTTATGTGAAATATCTTGACAAAATTTTACATAATTTCAAAATTTCACTTGCATTATTCATAATAGACCCTACATAATACACATTTTTGAGATGAGGTTGTTAACCCGCCGTTACACGCGTCTTCTATTGTGACGTGGTTGCACGCGTATGAGCGTCGCCCTCACCTACATAAATTCGACTTATTTCGAGGAAGAATGAATGTCAACATGTCTAAATATAAAATGGGTTGTACTCACATATTATAGAAAGTCTCGTAAACCATTTTTTATATTAATTTAACAAAACGAAAGTAAAAATAATATAGATCAAAAGCAAGTTTTCTTAATTTTCAATTTCAGCAAGCCACTGAAGAAATTAACGTTCTTTATGCGAATTAATTTTACTAAAAATACAAATTAAAATTAACAACTGTTCTGAAGCTATTTCTTTGTGGCATTTATGTAATTAATATTTTGTATTTTGATAACGACGTCCGAGGTGGAATTCGAAACGTCAATAAAATCAATTTTTCAAGTTAAATTGTGGCTTATTTCCCAATTAGAATAGGTAAATTTAAAAATGGGTTCTTAACCAGTGGCGCACCTAGAATTTTCCTCTGGGGGGGAGGGGGTTTGCTTGGGCACCGAAAGTTTTTTGTATTATTTGTGAAAGACAAGTTACATTTTCCTACTTCCTTTTATATATATTTCTATATGCTCTGGGTGGGATTTTAACCCCCAAACCCCCCCTCGGTGTGCCACTGTTCCTAACCTAATCCAAACAATAATATTTTAATTAAACCTACCTAAATATTAAATAAAAACCTAAAAGTTTCTTTGAGATAATAGAAACGTGATTTCACTGTGATTGCACGCGCAGTGAGGAATTCCCTCACTTGAAGAGGGATGTCTCTCCTTTCAACTATCACACAGCGCACTGACCGCCTGAAATATTCTATAACTTTTTCATACCCTCTCATGAACCATGCTAAAGGCATTCCTGGGTGCTTAAGGTTATCGTATTAGTTTACACAATTTCATTGGTTATAAACAAATATGGTGAGGGATTCCCTCATAGCGCGTGTAACGGCGGGTTAAGCAGCCTCTAAAAACAAAAATATACAGGGTGTTTAATTAAAATTAAAGATAATGGACTATGCTAGACTTGAGTGAATCACGCTGTATATTCAAATTTATGTTTAAATAGTCCATAGTTGAATTTAAAAGTTGACGTATCCTAGCGTTTTTATAATTTTCTAAAATAATGACACATGACACAAGCAATTTTATTCCATAAGTGGTTTCCATACATTATAATTTTAAATGATCACCCTGTATTATTCATAAAGACCATGAAATCAGATTGTTAAGCAGCTTTTAAAAATATAAAACTAAACAGGGTGTTCCATTAAAAATAAAGCTTATGGACTACGGTAGGCTTGCGTGAATCACCCTGTACATTTAAATTTATGTTTAAAAAGCACACATTTTGATATACCTATGAAAATCTACGGGTCTCAGCGTTTTTAAAATTGTTTCAAACAAGGACAGAAATAATTTTATTCCATAAGCGCCTTCTTATAAATATATACAGGGTGATTCAGAAAAAGGTAACACGATCTCTAGGATAGGTGAAAAATTGAAAAATAATTGGGGTTTGCTTACTAATTCATTTTTGTAACGGCATGCTTTTTCACGATACAGGGCGTTGAAGAACAAAAAGTTTTACACATTTTTGAAACTACTGGCAACATCGTATATAATTCGTTATACAAAAATTTTTACTAAGCAAAATAAAATGTTGAAATAATAAATATGTATTTTATTTTAAGCTTTTATTAAAAAAGATAAAATAGAAAAATACATGAGAAGAACAATAAAGGATGAAGCCAAAAATGTATGTAAGGATGGGGCCAAGTAGGGAAAAAATAAATGTAAAATTAGTAATAAAAGATTATTATTGTAAGTTTTGGACATATTTCATGTCATGGAACATGAAATTACGATTAGCAGTGATAAGCAGACACATGAACTGAATAGAAGAATCGTTCTTGGGTGGCAGTATTTGGAAAACTGAGAGAAACTTTTAAAAGTGAGTTGTCCACATGCCTAAAGAGAAAGGTATTTGATTTGTGCGTCCTCCCAGTCTTGACGTACGGATCAGAAACACTTACCTTAACTAAAGCCTCGGCTACCAAACTAAGAGTAACGCAGAGAAGAATGGAGCGGTCAATGTTAGGAATAACTCTGCTAGACAAAATCAAAAACGGAGAAATCAGGAGAACAAAGGTGACTGACGTCATCGAAAGGATAGCCAGGTTGAAGTGGAGATGGGCAGGACACATAGCCAGAATGACAGATGGGCGATGGACAAAAAGGTTATTGGAATGGAGGTTAAGAGAAGACAAGCGAAGCGTTGGTCGACCGCCTATAAGATGGATTGACGACGTAAGAAAGCTAAATAAAAACTGGATGAGAGCGGCGCAGGATAGACGTGGTTGGAAACGCGGGGAGGAGGCCTATGTTCAGCAGTGGACATGTGAGGCTGGATAATGATTGTAAGTTTTTATTATTACCTCAAATGAGATTAAAATAATAACAAAGTTCTTTTACCGAGTTTCCGGTACTTTTCGCAACCTAGTTTTCCATTTAGGTTCAAATGGTTACTTGGGTGTTACGTAACGTTTAGGTAGGGGGAGGGGGGTACATAAAAACGTTACGGTGCGTTACATGGGGGGGGAGGGGGGTCAAAAATCTTCAAAAATTGCGTTACGTAATACTTGAACGCTCCCTAAGTCGGGTGACCGAGGGGGCCATTTTATTGTACCGTCTGTACTAATGACACGTTCACCAAAAGTTAAAGATAAATAATGTTTAACTGCATTTGCATTATGTGCAGGACAGCCGTCTTGTTGGAACCATGTTTGGTTGAAGTTAATTCGAAGACGTACAAGTTCAGGAATAATTTGATTTTGCAATAATTCAAGATATTTGACAGCGTTTAAATTCCCTTCGATGAAAAATGGACCAATAATATGGTCTCCCAAAATTCCAACCCAAACATTTAACTTTTGTGGATACTGTGTACGTACAGACACACTCAAATGCTTATTTGCCTGAGAGCAATATCGTACAACGAATGAATTATGTTTTTTGTGAATAGTGAAGGAGGACTCATCTGTAAATAAAATATTTTTCAAAAAATTATTATTTCTATTGCATCTCTCGATTATCTCTTCACAAAAAACCATCCGTTTAAAATGATCATCAGGAAATATTTCCTGAGTCGTCTGCACTTTATAGCAATGGTATTTATTTCTTTTCAAGATATTCCTCACTGTTCTTGCCTTCAAATCAACTTCATCGGCGATTTGTTGACTAGAACACGGCGTCGCTTTTGCCAATGCACAGACCTGAATTTCTCTAGTTTCTCGTTCTTGAGAGATTTTCTTTTCGCGAGGTTGATCTGGTGGGCAGCATGTTTTACACCTGCCATGAGTACAGCCAAACTTTTCAAAGTGGTGAATAATTGCCAATACAGTTTTTTCGGCAGGTATTGGCCTATTTGGAAAAGCTACAATGAATTCATTGATAGTATCTGTATCTTGTACTGAACGGTTTGGATGACAGTACAATTTTACTATTTGTACTCGTTCTTCAGTTGTATAAACAGTCGGCATATTTATTTAATTCCTAATTTTTATGTTAACACCTCAAAGTCTACCTCTAGAAAGAAATATGTAGCTAACGGACTTCGCGTCGCTTTAAGCACATTATGTGCCCAGTGTTGCTATCCGTCGAGCAAACTTTTTTCCTCAACTTACCTTAAAAGTTTACACTTTTATGGAAAAATTTCCTACTGTTTACAAAATCCGAGAAGATATGTTGAATTATTTTCAAATATTTTGGACTGGGGCAAAATTGGACACCCTGTACAAATAATTATGCCAATGTTAATATTACTGAATAGAGAATTGAATAACCTTTCAAATGAGCTAGCACACGACCCCTATTCCCTATTTAAAAATAAGGGGTGGGGGATGTGGAAGGAGGGGGTTGACAAATGACAGATGTATGTACCGTAAAAATGGGTCCCCCTTTGATTAAAAATCGACCTGTTTCGTCATTTTCTTAAAATCTAATAAATACTGCCAAATATCGAGGTGGACACTTTTATTTGGCCCACTCTGTATAATGAGTTACGAGAAAATATAAATGCACACAAAAGAAGTACTACAAACAGGCACACCACATACACAGTACCTTACTGGTCGATGATTAAACCCAAAATAAACGAGAGGGATACTTAAGACACAGGCGAATAACAAAGGCATGGGAACCAAGAAGAAAATAAGGAGGCATATAAAAGCGCAAAAATGAACTAAGTAGAGAAATTAAAAGGTCTAAACGCACATGTTGGCAGAACTTATGCGCCACACTGGAAAAATATACATGGGGGAAAGCATACAAGATTGCCATTAAAAGTCCAACGCCAATTGCACACAGACCCATTTTGTACGGTAGATTTTATAACGGCCGTCCAAATTCCAATAGTGAACCACATTTGAGAAGGGGACATTGCACATAATATGCTGATCGGTGTCGGTAAAATGCAGGTGAGCAGCCGTCCACTGCCACTGTATCCCCGCCCCGGCACAAATCGATATTTTATCGGCCAATTCCAGTCGACTGATCGGTGAAATTGTAGGTAAGTACAACGTTTGAATTTCAGATTTGGTAGTGCTTACTACATAATTACGATTGCAATGGGCGATTTTCTTGATAATGATGTCCTTTTTTCGTAAGTGGAGGCAAGATCTGTTTTGTGGGATAAAACTCATTTAAGCCGATGCCGCACTGCAGGATGCTAGATGGACGCAGTGAAAGAGTGAAATGAAGTCAGTATCCAACTGACTGCTGAGGAATCGTTTGTTTCATTTGTTACGTTACATTTGGTTTGTTTTCTAGCATATCGTCCTATTAGAGGTAAAACTCACTAACTACAATTTTCAGAAAGTGGGGAAAAATCGACTTAAAGGTACAAATTGTTTTTTAAATTCACCTGACTTGAATATTTATTTTTTTTAATGCAACTGCAAAGAATAAATAAAACGGATATTTTAAGCCATGGTTCGTCACATAGTGGGTCTGCTGGGTCCCAAATTGTCCTTCTTTTATACACAGCACTTATTACGCTTTCCTCCATAACCATGCTACCCGGATGGAATATCAAACACGACGGATATGGGTGGATAGACTCTGGTGAACCACCAGATGGTTAGATGGTAGTGGGAAGCCACTACGGCTACCGTCGTTTTGTTATTCGTGGTATAAGTAGCTAGATGGTCGCCAGGCAGGTATCTACCATCCACCATCCTACCAAACTTCCTGCAGTGCGGCATTGGCCTTAAGGACAGGAATCTTACTAGGGATTCATGGAGAGAAGTTTGCGTTTGAAGAAACGCATTGGCACAGAATAATTTCAAATACACAGTACGGTTTTAGAAAAGCCAAATCGGATATAGATGCAGTGAACACGATCTCCACTATAAAAATAACGAGAAAAGATGGGCCATTCTCGTGATCTCGATGTGCAAATTTGCGTCACATACTAACGAAGCTCTAAGTAGCAGGAGTGTCAGACTACATTAGAAATATCATAAGCAAACCTGACAAACGGGTATTTAAATGTGACATATAATGAAGACATGAAATTATCGTTTTGGGACCTACGTTATGGAATATACGGGGTATGGTCCATTGGTCCAGACACCTACGCCATAGCATGTACAGACGACCTTGCAATTCTAATGTAGCATGTAACATGAATCGGGATATTGAAGACAAGGTGAAAAGTTGTTATAGAAAAGTCAACAGGTGGATGATAGGAAATGATCTAGAGTTGGCAAATAGCAAAACATATAATAGTATTAAAGGGACCAACACTAAGTTTTGGTTTAAATGGTAGTTTTATAGAATTGACTAACTATGCTAAATATTTGGGCATACACCTTAATTCCAGTGGTCCAACCAAATTCAGAATTCAGCGGACGACTCATTCTGGAATCTCCATTCCTTCGGGAAACTCATTAGAGCAGCTGAATATATTGGCCAATGGAGAAAATTTTTTCGGAGTATTGGGGGAAATCACTATCTTAGATAATGAGAGTTAATACCTTTATAATATAACTGATAAAAGACCGTTGTTAGAGACGTGTCAAAACAAAATATTTTTAAAATATTAAAGCTTTCCTGAATCATCATCAGTGTCTGAAAAAATCGAAAGTGAAACTAAGAGAGCTCTCACTTCTGGTAATAAGCTGTTTATGATAGTTTACCTATTATTAATAATGCTGCTACAATTATATCGCATTCATGGATCAGTAAGCGTCTAGAAGTAGAGACAAAACAAAATCTTTTTATATTATTAAAGTATTATTTATTAAAATTAGATATGCAATCTTATTGAGTGTGCATTGGAAGCATATGCTCATATACATATTGTACTACATCTTCTCCGCACCACAGCCTATTATCCCATTTCAGTTTTGAAACCCTTATCGATATCAACCATTACTTGTACTTGGTCCTGGCTCTTCATCTCGTACTTCCACTTTAATCTGCCTTTCATCTAAACTACTTTTTATTTCTTCAATGCGATTCTTTACCCTCTCGGATAACCTTTTATAAATGTCAAGCGTTTGTAACGACGTTCTTCCATATTTATCTTTTCTATTAAGTTCTGCAACATTTTTACCTTCAAAGTATTTTTCTAAACTTTCCACATGAGTTTTTAAAACAAAATATCGACCAACCATCGATAGATTATCAAAATTATCTAAAGATAAAACATTTCGTTTTTCTTCTTTCGTGAGTACTCTAGATTTTGTAGCAGATTTTTCTAGTATACCATAAAGGACACATCGATCAACATCTACACAGTTTGAGAGAGTCTCTTCATTTATATTATTGACAGGTTCTTTAAAGAAGAAATCACAAGGTTGTAATATCTGTAATAAAAAAATCATGTAAATATCATACATTTATAAAAAATATGTACAGATAATAGGACAGTAAATGAACGTGAAATACGGATTCAAAAAGGGTACCCCCCGTTAAGATAGGCAAAATGCCCTCACTCCCAGAATTCAATTTTATTAATTTTTTTACGTTCTATGCAACTAAAAAATGAGATAACGCGGATTTTTAGCTCGCCACCCCCTTACCCCTCCCCCACTGCCAAAAACGTATATTTTTAGATTTAATTTTTTTTAGTTGGGTTGCAATTAATTTAAAAATTTCAAAAAATTCACACGTGTAGCTGAGGCTTTTACAAAACACGTCCATTTTTTATGGACCCATAGGTCGAGTGTACATAACCTCAAATTTTTTTTAAATTTTATTAAAACCTATAACTTTTTTTTGGAAGGGGCTGCAGGTCCAATTTTTTTTGCATGTTGTGTATTTTATCTCTGATTTTTTTCAGATTTTTCCGTCAGGTGCGCCATCTTGAAAAATGAAGAAAACTGTTTTTTTAGGGGGTTTTTGGGGATTTTCTCCATTTTATAGACTGCAACATAGATCAACTCAAGGTTTTATTAATAGATTATATATAATTTAAAATAACTGAGTATATTAGGGTATTCAAAAAGTGGGCGAAACACTTTTAAACCCCCAAAAACCATGCTTTTTTAAAGTTTTGTAAGGATTTTTGCGGGTCTAATTATATTTTTTGTGGTCGATACAGCCTGAATATTTTTTTTTATTTTTTTACGTTCTATAATTCTATATGATTTTAAAAAATTAAGACTCACCGCAATTTTTGCCGACTTCCCCTATTCCCTCTCCCCCATAGCCAAAAATGTCAATTTTTCGATTTTATTTTTTTTTAAGTTGGTTTGCAATTACATTATAAATGTTATTATGAAGCTATTTCTTTGTGGCATTTTTGTAATTAACTATTCTAAATGGTAATTTTTTAGTTAAATTGTGGCTTATTTCCCATTTAGAATAGTTATTAATTATTAAATTATAAATTACAAAAAATTCACACGCACAAGCTGAGGTTTTTACAGATCATCTATTTTTATGGACCCGAAGGTCGAGTGTACATATTATAACCTCTTTTTTTTTGTTTTTTAATAGGTACGTATATTTTTTTTGTGATGGCTGCATGTCTATTTTTTTTTGTGTTTTGTGTATTTTATCAAAAACTATATTTCTGACTTTTTTCAGATTTTGCCGTAAGGTGAGTCATCTTCAAAAATCCGCAAAACTGGTTTGTTCGGTGGTTTTTAGGGATTTTCTCCATTTTATATACTTCAAAATAGATTAACTCAAGGTTTGTTTATAGGTTATGTAGGTATAATTTGAAATGACTGAGTTTTTAGGGATATTTTATATAATTCGCTATTAAATAAACTTAAAAACCACCTGCTAGTTTTCACAATCACATCATGACACGTTCCACAATTAAAATTACGTTTTACAATTAAAACTTCCCCTGTTTCCATACCTACGTCAAAGTTTGTCCGACTAGATAACATTAAACTATTAACATATTTTCAGCTTGCTATTAATCAACTTTTTTTGGTACGCGGGATCCAGGCTTAATATTTTTTGAGATAAATACAGCCTGAATATTCTTTTTTTCATTTTTTTTTACGTTTGATGTGTTTAAAGCCTTAGCCCAATTTTAGCCCTCCTCCCTCTCAACCTGCCCAATAAATCATCATTTTTTCGTTTTCATTTTTTTTATCAGTATATCTGTTGCTCAGTTTGTCCTCAAGTAAACTACATTTAACAAAATAATTTCAAATTTTTGCAATATTTTTATATAAAGTAAAGATGTCATTGTGATATCGTTTAGGTAGGATACAAAAAACAAAAATAAAACAGAATAATCAATTTAAGAAAAATACATTATTTTAATATATCATACTTCTTGTAATTTTGTGAATCAAAACATTTTGTTCTTTGTTCATTAGTTTTGTATTTAGTAGGTACCCTAATATTACCTTACATTATACTATTATACATATTCTAATTATTTAAACATGTGCTTGTACCATCTACATAACCTATATCTCTGCTCTGCCTATTATAATGTCATTTTGCTTCACGTTTACTGCCACGTAAAACACCATAAAAAGAATAAAGAAAGTATTACCAACGATTATATAGCTCCGTAAATACTCGTAGAGTATTCGGAGAGTATATTCGTTGGTATTACACTTTACAGTTCTAAAGTCTTCATCGCTGTCTTCGTCTATTACAGGTAAAACATCTGTATTGTCAAAGAGTTTTGTAAGATATTCTGCTGGCTTGATGATTTTTGTAAAATATCTTCCATGCGATAAATATTATATTATGGTAGCTACATGCGAACAACAGCCTATGGTTATATTGCCGTTTGCGCAACTCGCATCTACAACAGTATCTATCGTTTAGTGTTTTCCAAACCATCTTCGTTTGGCTCATAATGCAAATAGTCCATGCTGTATGCTTGTCCCCATTAGGTAAATTATTCCGATTCATTTTTTTGCACAAACTTACTCAAAAACAGGTCCTTATAACAAATCCACAAGGTGCCAGGCCGTACCGCGGTCGGAAAATTGTTTAAATAATTTTTTAAACGAATTCAAAAAATCAATTTTTTCACTTAGGACAAATTTGTTTTAGATTCTCTGGATCAACCTGAGCAAAAAAGGTCTCTTGTGATTTTTCTATAAAATTGACTGTTGTCGGGTTACATGCAATTTAAAATTTGAAAAACGCGAAAATGCCCATTTTCAAGGCTTAATAACTCGATTAAAAATTATTATTATGAAAGTCATAAAGTGGCCAACTCAAAGTTTAAAGCCCCCCCCCCCTGCAAGAGCCTGAAGAAATTTTTATCGTTATTTTATTACTATTATTATTAATAACTAAAAAAGAGCGCTAAGCACGTATTGAAGCGGCCGTCTGCGAGAGAGATGTACAATCCATTGTACGTTTTAAAAAAATATCGATTGGAAGTCAAAAATACGTTTTAAAAAAATAAAAACGGAATTTGGAGATTATATATTTTTTTTTAATTTTATTTGGGACACAGACAGGACAAACCCATAAAAGTATCCACTACAGAATTTCAGATACATTTACAATTTTACAAACTGATATATAACTACAAACTAAAAGTAAAAATATTCATTGAACACAATACACATGTATTGTACACTCGACCTACGGGTCTATAAAAAAATAGATATGTTTTGTAGAAGCCTCATAAAATTTTTAAATTAATTGCAACTTAACTAAACAAAAAAAAAATAGAAAAATTGACGTTTTTGTAAGGGCAGGGGGGGGGGGGTGGTGGGCTACAAATGCGGTTAGTCTTATTTTTTAATCACATATAACGTAAAAAAATAAAAAAAAAATATTCAGGCTGTATCGATCTCAAAAAATATCATTAAGCCCGCAAAAACCCTTACATAACTTTAAAAAACATGGTTTTTGGGGGGTTTAAAGGTGTTTTGCCCAATTTTTGATAATCCTAAAATACTCAGTTATTTCAAATTATACATAAACTATTAACAAAACCTTGAGTCAATCTATGTTGCAGTCTATAAAATGGAGAAAATCCCCAAAAACCCCCTAAAAAAACAGTTTTCTTCATTTTTCAAGATGGCGCACCTGACGGAAAAATCTGAAAAAAATCAGAGAGATAGCTTTTGATAAAATACACAAAATGCAAAAAAACTGGACCTGCAGCCCCCTCCAAAAAAAAAGTTATAGGTTTTAAAAAAGTTAGAAAAAAATTTGAGGTTATGTACACTCGACCTACTGGTCCATAAAAAATGTACATGTTTTGTAAAAGCCTCAGCTACACGTGTGAATTTTTTAACTCAATTGCAACCCAACTAAAAAAAATTAAATCTAAAAATCTACGTTTTTGGCTGTGAGGGGAGGGGTAAGGAGGGTGGCGAGCTAAAAATCCGCGTTATCTCATTTTTTAGTTGCATAGAACGTAAAAAAAATAAAATTGAATTCTGGGAGTGAGGGCATTTTGCCTATCTTAACGGGGGGGTACCCTTTGGATTTAGGTTCCTCTTACTCTCTACTTCACTTTTGGACTTGAGCTTAAGGCGAAATTACACGGTTCACTTTTGCCTTTCAATTTGGATGAAGCAACCAAATTGATCCATGTAAACATAAAAGTGAATCATTCAATGTCATTGAATGTTGTCTTTCAATCGCATTGAAAGAATTGAACATGTTCAATATTTTCACTTCTGGCGTTCAATCTTCATCGCGGTTGAACGAGAAATGAACGTGTAAATACAAGAATTGAACTTCAAACGATTCACTTTTAGAGTCAGTTGAGCGCGCCACGATTTCAAGAGAGAGAGCAGTATTTGAACAAAAAGTATAATATAAGATTTAAAATTTACTTGGAAGGGATACGTGAAACGATCGTGCGCGAATAGCGGAGAAATATTGCAACTTTCTTAAATAATTCATATTGTCAATTGAAATTGTCAAATTGACGTACATTTCATATCTACTGTCATTGAAGAAGAAAAATTATATGTTGCTCCACAATATTGATATGATATGCAATTATTAGATAAAGGTAAATTTAATTAATTGTATTTTGCTTGCAGTACTGCATTTTAATATCTAATTTTATTTACTACATACAATTGTTTACGTTTTAATAATATAAACTGAATCTTATTTTTCTTCTTATTATTTTTTTGGGCTATGGCCTTGACAATTATCCAGTAACCAGGATATACTTGGCCAATATAATTAAAAGTGCGAATAAAGTTGCAGAGCGTAGAAATAGGTGTCGCTTTGCCGAACTTGCACGGTCCCAATAGTTCATTGTGTCAGTTAAATATTTCTGCACTGGATATGCGAGCTCCATTACTAAATATTACATTTGAATAAAAATTTGGATTTTCAATTAATTTCCCTATTTGCCATTCTGCAAGTTGTAAATTTTTGCAGAAGACTGGGTAAACCAGTTGTTTCCTATTATCCAAGTAGGATTGAAACCAATTCAAAGAAACACCTCGAATTCCTTCCGTAGAAATTGAGTTTTTTATTAAAATATCGTGATTTACACAATCAAAAGCTTTGACATAGTCACAGAAAACAGTGGCAGTATAAAGATTATTGTTTAGTGCTTGGTAAACCTCATGTAGGACAGAAAACATTGCATCAGTGGTACATTTTTATTAGTTAAAAAGCCGAACTGATTTTGTGATAAACTGTTATCAACGATAAAGGACATAAGTCGAGTTTTAATGAGTTTCTCAATAATTTTGGATAGTACCGGTAGTGAGGCAATAGGTCTATAGTTGCAGGCATTATATTAATAAAAGAGGATTAATGAGGAATAATAATGACTGTCTTTAGGCACTCTGGAAATTTACCTTTTTCGAAGGAATAATTAATTTGTGAGACGAGGATTTCCAACACATTTTCTGTGAGATTAGAGAAATTTTTTATAGACAGTCCATCAGTACTACAGGATGATTTGCTTTTGATACTATTGATTGTTTGGATCAGTTCAGAGTTATCGACTGGTCTTAAAAAGAATGAATTCGAGACCTTTCTTGATTAAGGGAGATAGGAAATGGGATCTTGTTGTGGCAAAATAGTTGATGTTATATTTTTACTCACATAAACGAAGTAATCGTTTAGACTTTCAGGGTTTGGAAGGGAAAATGATTGAGCTGTGTTAGTTTTATTTCGAAGATCAATTATTATGGACCAAGTTTCTTTTGTAACACTTTTAGAGCTTCCCGGACGATTTTGATAGTAGCTTTTTTAGCTGATTTGACAAGTTTTAGATATGTTGCCCTGTACTTCGTGATATACCTATTCAGTGACAGAAACGTTGGTAGTAAAGTTCTTAATGTATAGTAAGGAACGCTTATTCTTGGCTGATATGCGGATACCTTTCGTAACCGTTAACGTCAAATTTTGGTCGCTAAAGATGTCAGGCGACTACGCTAGGTGTCGCGTCAGTCATGCACGGAGCGAATAACGTTCGAGAAATAACCCATCTCATAAGGGTGAATGATCCATCACACGGAATTTACGTTAAAAGTTATCGAGACAGTTATCTGTCATAGTTATCTTAACATTAACGCAAACCTTAAAAATATCTTCAGTGATTCATCACAGGGCTGAATAACTGATTTACTGCCTGACTGTTAAGTTTCTAATTGTAACCTTATTGAAATAAAAATAAAGTCCAATACCAGAACATATTGCAAGTGTATTTTACAATTAAGATTTGGATGCAAAATATATTTAAAACATTGAGATGTCATAAAGGAATAACTTACCTGTTTTTCCAAATTATGATAATCGTAAGCATCTTTGTATTTTGGATCACACTCAGCCATTTCATCAAGTACAGGTTTCCTTTTTACTGGGCGAAAAGCAAGTTTTCTAAGTTTTTCATAATCATGAAGGAGATCTGTAGAAACTATATCTTCTATAATTTGTTCATTGTTTATATCGTCATCATAGGTTATTAAATCTTGAGTAACAATATTTGCCCGTGTTTCGGCTAAAGTATGATTATCTTGTTCTTCTATTTCCATTGCTTCACAGTCACCTGTGTTTTTTTGTTGTTTTTCGTTTTGATCATCATCCTTGTCCTCCTTATTTATAATGTCATGTAGTTTTAGAGCACCATTCGAAAACTTCTGTAAAAGTGTATTATAATCCCAATCTAAATTAAATTCAATATCTTTGGTAATTTCTCCTTTTTCTACTTTGGGAGGTGGTATTTTCATTTGTTTTAAATTTATTGTTTTTATTCCATGGAATGTGCACCCATATTGGTTTAGGTTTCTTTTAAAGAAAGGGTCAGTTACTGGAGGAACATCTTGAATTTCTTCGAAAAATAAATTTGTACCCATTGCATGATCATATTCGCCTTAAAAATAAGAATAGAAATAACAATAATATTTGTTTAACCCGGGAGCAGTCGCGCTCACTTCTGCCACGCGCGGGAGCAGTCGCGCGATTAGATTAAATCTAACAATACGAATTTAAATACGAATTTAAAACAAATTTCTATTTTATAATATTTTTATTTACTTGTTATGTTAAAAATATCTATTTCTAACAATTTTAAAGCTAATTGGTTCTCACCAAAGCCATAAGTTCCACAAAAAAAAACCTACGCATTACTACAACCTTCCTAGAGGCATTTACGAGTGGAAAGTTATGTTGCAAAATTTTTCATCAAGTTATCACAGAAAAGGAAAAAATGTTAGATTTTTTCTAACGGCAACTGCTCCCAGGTTAACTCTTTCAGCTCCAGTAAAGTTGAATTTATAGTTTGACATAGCGTAGACGTAGACGCAACGGAGACGGAAGAAATGGACTGGAGACGTAAGAAAATAATATGTAAATTTATAAATGGACGTAGCGGAATTTTTGCGCATGAGTAGAAAGAGTAAACAATGACTTAATTCTAATTTCTAATTCAACAACATAGCCTATAAGTTATACGAACAGTAAACAAACTTTGGGTTTATTTATTTATACTTATACTATTATTTATTATAATATTTATCTGTTTTGTGTGTTACATGGATTAGGAAATAAACGAAGGTATCGACCGTTAAGTACCAATACCTTCTATCTAACGACAAGTAAATTTTACAGGAGAAGCAAAAAACTTATTTAATTTTGCTCTGCCAATCAGAATAATTTAATATATGGACTTTCTACTTTTTTATGTATAAGATTATCGTACCTCACATATTTGATTTTGAAAGAGCTTTTGAAAAAGACAGTTTGTCAGTTAGGAGGTATTGTTTTTCTCTGTTACTTGAAATATATGTGTTTAATGGAAGATAGGAGGTCTTAAATGTAATTAAAAAATGAATTAAACTCAAAAAACTTTATTATTATTATTAATGATATCAACACATTAAGACTTCTGAGATAGTGAGTCATAGAATGTATGACAGTCTTGCGGTAACACAGTTTTCAATTGTTGTAAATGAGAGTACTTCGTAGAACTAATAGGTAGCACTTTGTCATGCAAGGGAGTATAAATCGGTTCAGGAATAATTTTAGGTCTTATGGGCAACTCACTCCACTCATCATCAAAGTTTAGTTTATATTGTATTTTTCCATCTATGGTATACAGTAAAGCCCTCAGATCTGTTACAACAGGATCTCCTACTTTACGACCTGGCCTAATGGAAGTGTATCGCCATGTGTCCTCATTTGCGTAATTTTTAAAAAATTGATAGTCAACCAATTTCACTTCATACGGAAATGGCTTACTTCTTGCTTCCTTAGTAGCAGAAGCATAATCGCTCGGAAGATGAATCTCACGATGCTTCAATTTAGTCTCGATAGCGCTGTGGACCGAGTCACACTCCATTTGAGTGTGACCCGGTTCTAAAAACTTTTGGGTTATAACTATCTGATATTTTACAGAAAAGGCAGATAATGCGTTAGACAAAATGTTATTCCGATTTTGGTATGTGCAGCCATCTGAAAATATTACTATAGGTAACCTGTTGGCGAGACAGTGTTGTGACAAGTAATCTAAAAGGAAGTTAACAAATGTGCTTGCTGTCAAGTCACTGGCAGTTTCGTCAAACCAATAGCATGTTGCATGATGAGTGACCAAATTGTAGACCGTATAGTTGTGACAACTTAACTTCGTTTTGAAGTAGAGGGCACTTGCAGTCAGATAAGGACACACTTTGACAGCTTCAAGATCCATTGTAAGAAGATTAAATTCACCAGCTTGTGCTTTTTCCTTGTCATGTTCTTTCTCGGCTCTTGCTCTTGATTTACGTTGAATATGATCTTTATATTTTTCGTCTGAAATATTTCCTTCTTTATAACTGACACAGATGTCACACATATCCTTTTTTAAGGTATAAATAGAAAGATTTGAATCTTTAAATATCTTGTCAAAAGTATGTCTGCTTGCACTCTCTTCGTTATTATTTGAGCACCATATTTTATAGGAATTATAGAGTTCTGTTTTATTTCGGTAATATGGCTCGATGAATAATTTTCTCGAATTTTTTCTATTATAATGAGAGGGAAGTGTTGGGATATTTTTAAAAAATTCACGTAGCATCTGGATTCTTGTCGCCGTTCCTCTTGGCACAACTCGTTTTCGATTGCTATTGGTGACTTCATTACATGGAAGTGTTTTATGAACTGACTTCTTGACCCAAGATTGTACAGTAAAAGAACCTAGGGAAAATGTATTTAAAAAGGATGTCTTGCAAACTCGCAAATTACCCTCAGCTGTAGGCAAAAAATACTGGAAAGTACCTTCCCGTCTTGTCTCACACCCTACAGTTTTTCTAGCAGTAGTTTGTCGGGAGACTAATCCATTTATATAAATCTTCCTTTGTTCCCAATTTAAGTTTGTCCAAAAATTATTAAATATATCTTGTCGCATCTCCACGGTCAGTTTTTCACAATTCCTGACTTTACTTGTTGTACATTTTTTAGACTTGCATGCTTCACCCAGTTTGCGAGCGCTTCGGGGAGTATTGTGTAACATTTTTCCCTCTTTCGGATTTGTATAACCTAAGTAATCTTTGCCAAGCATTCTTAACTCTTTGTTACGATTTTTTTTCCAAGTCTTACTATCTGGTTTAATTTTTCTTTTTCGTTCTTCATTGATTTCTCCGAAATAAACCTGTCTTGGCACCAGCTCAGAATCCGGCACACTATTTTCTTCAGACACCCTATCTTCGCTCTCAGTCTCCGATGAATCAGACTCTGGGTTATAGGAACTTTCACTGGGTGAAAAATC
This sequence comes from Diabrotica virgifera virgifera, assembly GCF_917563875.1. Lineage (NCBI taxonomy): Eukaryota > Metazoa > Arthropoda > Insecta > Coleoptera > Chrysomelidae > Diabrotica > Diabrotica virgifera. Next base: position 78,436,635 of record NC_065449.1, on the reverse strand, counting down.
GTGAGCTGAAGATGTACTTGGAGTCGATGCTCTCTCTGTAATTACATTTTCAGTATGAAGTTCCTCGTTTAACTGTTGGAAGTGGGAGTCTTCTAAATTGTTGGAGGAAAACACATTTTGATAGGAACGATTACTTTCTTGATTGTCAGACAAGGCAAGACTACCAACTTGTTGGCTTGTACTAATAGGAGGAGTAATATTTTCATTTGTCTCCGGAATGTAGGAACTTCCATCTGGTAACAGTACACTGTGGATCAATGTCGTAGTTTCATGAATTAAGTTTACACAGTGTTCGTCTTGGCTCAGATTTTTAGATTGTGATCTTGTGGGCTCTAAACCTTCAGAAATAATAACGCTAGTAGTAGACTCACTTGTGCAGCCATAAGGAATGTTTTCATCAAGTTTCAAAGCCAATCCTAATATTTCAGCTGCCCGTGTTTTCCTACGTCGATCTTGATTGATATTCATCTGTAAAAAAATTTGCATTTAGGTACTACTTTGAGATTTTACTTGAAAATTCAATGCTTTAAACATTGCTTGTTACGTAAATATAACTATTAGGGGATCGAAAATAATCTTTATTATAATTTATCATATAAAAGCAAAATGTTTTGTTTCCAATGTTAGTTAAAACGTACTTTAATATTAATAGCTGCATTTTTCTGTTCTTAAACAGCTTTTCATTATGACAAAATATCCGATATGCCCGTTTTTTGCGCCGCCTATGTACTACGAACACCTTAAGTAATTTTAATTATTTTTGTGGAAAGATCTGCTATCTACATTTCAATTTACTAAAACTCCCTTTGGTGGTTGTGTGTACATTTTTAACTATAACTGTATTATAAGCCTTGAATATGTAACTATCATCTTAACTTAAAATTAATTTATAAGAACTTTAACACACAAAAACATGAGTTAAATTGAGGTTAGGTATTTATTTTTTGTACAAAGTCTTGGCTGTTAATTTTAGTTGTAAAACACTCCTTACCTTTTGATAACACCAGACACACACGTAAATACAATATTGTACGGCAGAAGAACTAAATAAGATACAAAAAACGAATAATACCGGGAAACTGTTGATAGGCGGTACAACTAACAAACAAAAACCACAAATGAGTAGATAGAAGGTATTTCTGCTATTCAGTTAGAAGGTATTTCCGGCATAAAAAACGCTGATTAAGGTAGGATATATTTCCATGATGTTATTTTAAATACTTTGAGAATAGATACAGTTAGGATATTTTGTTAGAAGATGCGTAACAAGCTTTGCAGTTAGATGGCGCGATAAACTTATTTTTGAAAAAAATGTAGATAGGAGGTATTGGTACTTAACGGTCGGTATGCTCCTTGGTGCCGCATGCCGTGGGATTTCCAACTATTTTGTTTTATTTCCTGGTCTTTAAAATGTTTATTGGATTTACCTGTCATATAATATGTGTGGATAACCCCGAATTAGGCTAATAAACAACTCATATTTATCTGAAATATTAAAATGACTCTATGATATATTTTTATTAAATTAATAACTTAACATCCATTGTAATCTGTTTAATGTAAATGTAAATCTGTTTAATGTAAATGTTGATTGGATTTACCTATCGTATAATATGTGTGGATAACCCCTAATTAGGCTAATAAACAGCTCATATTTATCTGAAATATTAAAATGACTCTGTGATATATTTTTATTAAAATAATAACTTAACATCCAAATAATTAACAAAATTCGAATATGTTGATAAACTTCTTTACAAAATTGATGAGGGCATGTCCACTTTGGGTGACAGAACAAAATTTTTCCTTTTGATTGGCCAGACGTAAGAAACGCACTGTAAAAGATGAAAGTTGGTGAACTCTTCTGTTCGGTTACATTTCTCTTACGTTCCATCAGGCGCTTGCGTTCATTTATAAACACGAGTACACAAAATTCGGTGTTGATCTTTTCCAGTGCGTCTCCGTTGCGTCTATGTCTATGCTACGTCAAACTATAAATCCAACTCTAGAGTTATACTCTGAACGGACAAAAAAAAACATATTAAAAATGTGTATAATCAATGGCATACATGCGTGCTGTGTGCACATTGGTGAAGGCATCATGTGGCTCATATGTATGCAATCCACACAGAATGTGTTAAATAAATACAGAAAGTCACCAAGAAAAGGAGGATGCACGAAAGACATACAAGTACAATAATGAAGGCACAATTCGCCTTCAATGAGTTAAATAAAATCTGGTAAACAAGTGAAATATCAGAAGCAACAAAAATCAATGTATTCACTACCTTTGTCAAAATATATTACTCTACGAAGCATAAATATGGAAGCATGACGAAAGCACAATAAAGAGGCTACATACTTTTATAAATAGGTTCTCAAGAAAGATCCTAATAATTTAGTGGCCTTATAAAATATTGAATGTAGAACTATGGAAAAGAACAAAACCAACCAGTATAATAACAACAATTAAGCAGAAGAAATGGAAATTGATTGGCCATACATCAAGGAATGATCCTACTAATAAAATCACAAAACGAGAATAGAATAGAAATATGCTTTATTGCCATGAAAAATTTTACAATTTTATCGACAAAGCTTATAAATAGTCAAAAAACAAAACAGTAACAATCCAATTTACTAAAATTACATAAATCGTCAATATATTTAAATAATAATAATAATGAAGTTAAAACAGAAATAATCAATTGCAAAAATTTATAAATTGCAAATGCATAGTCTACCTAATAATTAATAAAAAAGGTTTAAAAGTTAAGCTGCTGCATATGACACCCAAATATAGATAAAAAATAATAAAAATACTTGTGCATAGGGTACTGTAATTTCTTAGTTATTGACTAAAAAAATATCTTCTACTGAATAATATGGTCTTTCAGACAGGTAGGCTTTTGCCAGTTTACGGAATTTGGGGAAAGATGGTGCAGATTTTAGTTGTAGGGGGAGATGGTTGTACATTTTTTTTGCGGAATATAATATCGATTTCTTTACTAACTCTGAGGACGGGGTCGGCAAATAGACATCAAACTTAGAATTTCTCGTGAAGTAGTCATGATTAGGTCTTGGTGGAAAGACATGTAGATGTTTACGAATTAAGCAAACAGTTTCTAAAATATACAAAGATGGAAGGGTTAAAATTCCGTGATCTTTGAAGTAACTTCTGCAATGTGTTGTTCTTCTGAAGCCAAACATATATCTTATTGCTCTTTTTTGTAATTTGAAAATAACATCGAATTGGGCAGCTGTACCAGAACCCCAAAAAGGAAGACCATAACGAAGATGTGACTCGAACAAAGGAAAATATGTTATTTTGGAAGATGCTAAATTGAGTTCATTCGAAACAGATCTTATAGCACAGCAAGCTGAAGATAGTTTCTTCCTTAACAAATTAATATGGAGGGACCATTTAAGGTTGCTATCTAAAAAAATACCAAGAAATTTTACAGAATCAACGGTACTGATCTGGCTGTTATTAAGAGGTCAGGGTTGAAGAGCTCCTTTATAAGACAATGCTACTGTTTTATCTACGTTAATCAAGAGTAAATTTGAGTCAGACCAGGTTTTTATTGTAAGTAGATCAGAAGTTATAGTAGCATGAAGAGTTGCAATATTTGAGTTGCTCCAAGTGATACTGGTATCATCAGCAAAAAGAAAGATTTTTCTATCGATTTTTAAATTAGTGATATCATTAATAAAGATAAGGAAAAGTAGAGGACCCAATACTGAACCTTGAGGTACCCCACATACAATGTTTTTGAGACTAGAGTCTGTATCATTTGCTCTAACCAGTTGTTTCCTATCATCCAAGTAAGATTGGAACCAATCTAAAGAAATGCCTCGAATTCCGTAGAAATTTAGTTTTTTTATCAAAATGTTGTGATTTACACAATCAAAAGCTTTGGAGTAGTCACAAAAAACAGTGGCAGTGTGAAGAATATTGTTCAGTGCTTGATAAACCTCATGTAGTACAGAAAACATGGCATCTGTGGTGCATTTATTTAAAAAGCCGAACTGATTTGAATATCAACCTGAGGGGACAAGAAAGAGAGGAAGACCAGTTAATTCCTGAAAGAAGACAGTAATCAGAGAACACAACAGAATCGGCTTAAGATGGGGGGGAAGTGAAAAACAAAGCAAACAACAGAGGAGAATGGAAAGAACATACTTAGAGCTGGCCACCAACAATCTTACACCAGCTACCAAGAAACGCAGATGCGCCCAATACTCTACTAGGAGTGGTGGTCGAAGGGAGATTATACCAAAGCTAAGCAAATATCAGTATAATTAATTACCTTGGAATATTGTATCATTAATTTGAACAAGTGGATTTTTCTTGTGTAAGTTGGCCACGCGAATGAACGTCTCTTTTTCAAAAGTTTCATTTGTTAAATTATCCTTAAAATCAAATAAAATAAGAGTTTCATTTTCAGACATTGTGTATTGCAACTTGTTTTGATCTTTATCTGAAATCAGTGAAACCTGAATTTCAAGAGGATTTCAAAATCTGATTTCAAAACAACTTTGTCTTGTGAGGTTATGGTAAATTTGCCGCGTCTTCTCTTAATTTCTTTGGGACATCTTACCTACCAGTTGACAGGTCGCTCGCCTTTTCCACAACACGACTCTACCTTATCGGCAGAGTCTACGAGATATATACGGTAAATTGAAGTTGTAATTACAAAGAAAGAAATATGTATGTCTTTGTACTAACTTTATATCGCTTAAAAAATTACGGGATCTGGATTTCAATGCATATTTTTTTTATAATTCTCGTATCACAGTTACGCGTGAAGTTAGTCGTATTGATGACAGTTGGGGAAACATCCAGCGAATATCGAGAGCTCTCCGTGCTGGTTGTGATATTGGCTACAGGTTGGTATCTTCACTTAAAACCGCGCGCAATTCAAATGTTTGTTGTAAGTTAACGCTGCACATAGGTTGATTTTCAATAATTAGCCGGCCAAAAGTCAAATTTCAAAACTGACGTTAAAAATTCAAGACACTTGATGGTTTGTCTTAACAAAAACTTATCATCCCCACTCCAGAACTACTCACCACGCACGTGTGCACGTGCGAATGCACGCGCATGTAATTGTTAGCGAATTTTTGTTCTCTTAGCTTAGTATTCAACTTTTTAAAAATTGTGATATTTTGTAATATTCACCTTATATGGTTTCAAAGTGATTGTGATGGAATCGAATAATTCAGATAAGAATAAATATTTCTGGAAATATTAATACAAAGTTTACTGTTATTTTATATTATTTTTAGAAAGTCAAAAACAAGCATTTTTCTAGTGACATTTATGTTTAATTTTTATGTTTATAAGACATTTAGTTATATTATCGCCTCCGATCGAGGAATACTATTTATTTTATAGCATACTGTATATATAGTCCTGTCGCCAAGGGGGGTACAACGCCCTCCTGTATTCAGATGGACTTACCTAAGTTTTTATTATGTATTTTGGCCCGTAGAACACGAATTTTTTGGGTAACAGTTGATCCGGATGTCGATAAGATTGTTATAAACAAAGAAGTTGAGGAATTACATAACAGCGATTTCTCGCAAAACAAAACCTGTTTTTGTATTTTTTGGGCCATTCTAACCAAAAAATGTTCCTACAAGTTTTTTCGTAGGATGCATAGTTTTCGAGATAAACGCGGTTGAACTTTCAAAAAATCGAAAAATTGCAATTTTTGAACCCGAATAACTTTTGATTAAAAAATAAAATAGCAATTCTGCTTACCGCATTTGAAAGTTCAAGTCAAATTCTATCGGTTTCGAATATATACATTGCTAAAAATTTATGTGTTTATTGCTAAAAAAAGCTATAAACACATAATGTTTCCCGTACCTAATACATGCGTTTACATGCATGCTACGTAGAAATAGCCTCGCTTGCACTTGTACCTACTCTATCTACTCGTTCGATTTTAAATGAGAAATCATTGAAAACATCACTCCAGCACTAGGTGTTTATGTTTATACTTTTGTTTAACAATAAAATAATAAATTTTTAGCAATGCAAATATAACTTAAACCGATATACTTTGACTTGAACTTTCAAATGCGGTAAGCAGAATTTCTATTTTATTTTTTAATCAAAAGTTATTCGGGTACAAAAATTGCAATTTTTCGATTTTTTGAAAGTTCCACCGCGTTTATCTCGATCAACTACGAAAAAATTTGTAGGAACACTTTTTGGTTAGAATGGCCCAAAAAATACAAAAACACGTTTTGTTTTGCGAGAAATCGCTGTTATGTAATTCCTCGACTTCTTTGTTTATAACAATCTTATCGACATCCGGATCAACTGTTACCCAAAAAATTCGTGTTCTACGGGTCAAAATACATAAAAAAAACTTGGGTAAGTCCATCTGAATACAGGAGGCCGTTGTACCCCCCCTGGCGCCAGGACTAATATATTTGGCTAATTAATGGTGTACAATTTAGCTGCGGATAGCTGCGGATGCCCGAAATACAGGGGTTTTAATTTTGCTAGAAAGGATGACGTCACAAAAATAAAAGTACCTACTTACTTGTTTTAATTGTAATAAGTTACGATTTTTTTTTATTTTAGCTACATCTGGTGCCTTTGCTCTGGCGTAAAAATAGTTATCCATAAATATCTACGACCAAATGGAGCCATAAGATTTTCCTAATCTAGAGGACAAATTATAATATTTAGAAATTAACTTATTGACCTCTTATATCTGATAATTTAATCAATTTAAAGCAAAGATTTCGAGATTTTAAAACGGCGATGATAGAGAATAATGGTTAAAGACTCACGAAAAGATGCGATATTTCTACAAACAATTAAAGATTGGTTAGATCGAGCCTTTAAACTGGTAGAAAACAAATAAATGGAACCAGGTTGTCTTTCTAAATTATTTGGGGACTCCAGTGAAAGGATAAAAAGAAGAAAACAGAAGAAATACGTTCTTTGCTTGATGATGAAGTTATCGTTCATGCAGCACAGACATTACAGATTTTTGGAAAAAGGAATGCTTCAAAAATACTAAAAGAGATCTCAGAAATTCCAGCTATACAGGGAAATACAGAGTTGCATACAGGAAATTAAACTTCTTTTAACTTCTGACCCACTATTAACAATTTTAAGCAGTAAGAAACGTGTACAGAAAAAGGTCAAACCAGGGTCATTTTTCTCTGAAACAATTCAAATGTTGTTACCTACCGGGTGACCCAAATACTGAGTCCGATATGTCAGATACCGTCTGAGGTATAAGTAAATACCCGCATATTTGGTATTCATTTTAAATTTTGATTTTTTTCTATGAAAAATAAAAGTAAATTTTTAAAAAACAATATTTTTCTTTGATTTGTACCAATTTTAGTAGAAATATGCTGTAAAATAATTTTGGCCGCGTAAATCCATTAAATCGACGTATGTGCGCTGTTTCCAAACAAAAATTAAATTAAAGCCACCGGGATTAGTATATTCTGAAAATTATTAAGTTATTATTTACAATGTGTCCACAGAGACTGATGCAGCGACAAATGCAAAATACGAGAAGGTCAGCCGCCAGTTCTCGCTTGTCGCATTGTACCTGTTTTCAAGAAAACAAAAAATTCATATTTGTTTTTAAGGCCATCGGTACTTAATTCGCAAATATTTTACAGGTATCCCTACTTTTTCTGCCTTTACACGGCAAATTACGTGTAGTAAAATTCACACTGGTATGGATATGTAAACATTACTAGAATGTCATTCTACTTAAGGCTATGGGTACATAATTCGCAAATATTTTACGGCTATCCCTACCTTTTCTGTCTTTACAGGGCAAATTACGTGTAGTGGAATTCACACTGGTATGGATATGTCCATATTACTAGAATGTCATTCTACTTGACAATGTCATAACTAACTTAAGGAGATGGCTTTTGAATGTTCTTGGAAAACTGTTATTTTTTGTATAATTGCAAATTATTAATTCAGTTAATAAATGTGATAATTTTTTCACTAGCTATGTATTCAGTGATTGTAATAATTTATATGTAGTCTAGTAAAATAAAATTACATTACATGTAAATCAAAATGTAAATTCGTACAGGTTGAAACAAATTTTATATCAAAGTTTAGGTGGGTACAAAAGATATTTTTGAGAAAGTATCCAAATCATACAAGGGGATCATTATTTAAATAATTAAAAAGGGGTAATTTTTGCAAAAAAATTACTTTTTTAACTGATGAGGTCACTCAATTACTAATGAAGGTATATAGGATTGTTTTATTCAAAGCTTAAGGGTAAATTGTTTACATAAGACTTACAAAATTAAATTTGACCCCCTATTTATTTAAATAATTATACATAAAACTTTAAAAACAAATTTGCAAAAAATTATTTTTAGCGTTTTAAATAAGCACTTAAAAATATATTATTTTACAGAAGAAGTTGCGCTATGTTGTCAGTATTAACCAAAAAAAAAAAAATTGGTCCAAAATATTAAATATTTTTTGAGATATTGAATTTGTATATTAAATGTTACTCTATTTTCAATTGCAAAAACGCGGTTGTTCCCAAAGAAATATTCACCTGTATTAAATCTTATTATTTTTATTTTTATGTATATTTTCGATAAACGTATTGAGAAATTCAAATTTCAATTAAACTTCCCCCTAAAATGGCATTTGAAAATTATTCAAATTTGTTTTATAATTTGTTTTTTTAATAACGTCGAGGGGATTAAATATTTTGAAATGCCGTTTCGATAATTGGGTTTCTGGGAATTTTTTACTAATTAATAAAATTTTTTTGTCGTTTTTTCTTCTTCTTTTTTTTGGAGTTATATTACTACGGGCCCTTTTAGGGTTAAATTTTATTAAGAATGTCGAATCTCTGAGTTGTAGATTCTAGACCTAAAAATATTAAGATTTAACTAAAATCTCTTAACGAAGCCGAAAATACGTACCCATCCTCTTAACAGAGACAAATTCATAAGAAGTTACAGAAAAGTTGACTATTATATAAAATGAAGCAGGTTTTTAAAAACTTGAATCTTATTTCATCTTATGGTTTTTAAAACAAGAATTTTGTTGTAAAAATTATTTATTAATACGTTTACAATATTTGTGATCGTTATCCACATTTGAGCTAATGTATGGACGTGTATTTAACACATCTGAAATAACCTGTTTTTCATCATTATTTGGCTTTTTTACAAAGGTTTTTTTATTTTTTTGTTTCTTCTTTGTAGAGAAAAACTGTAATTGCTTCTCTTACTAAGGTGACTCGAGTAAGTAGTTTAATATTGATGTGTAACTGTGTAGTTCGCTAAACCAAAGAATACCTACACCTACCTAAGTGTTATTTAAGATTTAGAAATTAACTGTTATAATAATTCGTTTTAAGTCCTTATTGTAATTAATTATTGTCTAACCAATATTGTTTGTGTCAATGGCGATTGCAGCCGAGACACATAAATTTAAATAAAAAAAAATAGTGAGAGTAATGTTGAAAATAAATGATTTAAGCAATCTAAAACGAAATATCTAATATAATTTTATTGATACGGCTCTTTTGAAAATAGGTTTTAAAATATTTTTATCTCTACTTTTTTGACACTAAAAGTAGTTCCAATGTCCACAGTCCACGTACATTATTAACTTTTGACAAAGTTCAAAATTTGTAATCAATCAGATAGTTTAATTACATCTACCGAATATTACATATTTGTAGTGTTCAAGTTTGGATTTTTTTTAACCTTTACCATAATGATTTGTGCACCTACCTTTATTTGCATTTACATACCTAATAGTCAATATCTGAATGTAATTATAGACTAAAACGCAAATATTTATTTTAAAGCGATTAATATCGATTTACCTATCGTTAATAATCAGTGATATGACAATAATTATTGCCAGGCATTGCATTAGTCAAAAGTACAAAATTACTTCAACTTGATATAACTTTTGACTCCGAAGAAGACATTAATACTATATAGACTTAGGCAAATATGCAAATTGCATGTTTTGCATATAATGCAAAAATTTGCAAAAATTTCCAATTGTGCATATTTCTATATAAGTGTGCATAAAGTGCATATAATTTTAAATTTTGGTTGTAACTATGCATATACGTATTTTTATATTACTGTAACAAGTATAGCTTGGAAATCTCAATATTTAATTTTGTTTTATAATCTCTTGGTACATATTCAAATTTTGGGTACCTGAATGTAGAGCGGCTTATTATATGTACACAGTTTTGTCACGTTTTGGTTACAAAGGTTCCAAAATCAGCCAGTTTATATCTCTAGGTAAAATTTTTTATTTTGACGGCCCGTTCGCTTTTGTTGTAAAATAAGCCGTGAACACGTGTCTTCGTAATGCCGCAAATCGACAGTTCAGTGTCGTAGTGTCATTCATAAAATCAAACTATAGTTTTGTTCAGAAAACTATTACTCAATTAGAATCCTCCAAATAATTATCATTGTTAGACAGTACATTTTAAATAAAAGAATTTGAATCATTGTTTCAAAACGTTAAAAATAATACATACCTATATTGGATAGGAAATTTTTCAAAAATTTAAAGCAACCATGAAAAAAAAACAGTAGTTATTACCAGATTCTTTCTCAAGTGGTTCAAGTACTAGCTGGGACATTTTTCGAAGCACTTAATTTAGAACCAACTATTATCGTAAATTTGAACAATGCCCCAATAGGGAACTTGCACATTTTTTTTATTACATAATAATGTTCAGTTTTGTATAAAAATGAGATTTCCAAAATTTCACGCTTCAAAAACTCATAATAACTTAGAAGTACAAATTTAAAGTCTTCTTTATCTTAAAATAGTTCAAACGACCCGTGACGTCACAGAGTTTGACTATGTGGTTCAGTTTACGGTTATATTTACGTATATTCTTCTTCTTCTTCTTTAGTTTAACGTTTTTCTTCTCCACCTACTTGGGTATTTAGACAGATCGTCGTCGGGGAATAAAGGAAAAATATTTATATTCTAATGACATTTATCGTATGTCATTGTAATAAAATATACCAGTTTGTTGAGATTGCAGTTTGATACAGTTTTTGAAGGAAAGGAAAGAAGGTTTACTATTGAAAATAAAACCATTTTGTAAAAGTACAAATTTTCTATGAATAGTTCAAACGATCAAAAACATTTGTAACGTCACATAACTGTATTTTCTACTGACGTTTATAATGTCTAATTTAAAATTATATACAGTCCGTCTAATTTACTTACCGTTGCACGTCATTATCTACGTTAGAGATCTAAGTTGACATTGTTGCCCAATTACAAAAAATTCTTGAATTCATTTTAAATCGATTACGTCACACAATTTTTGCGGAAGTGGATTATACAGCAAAACAAATTAATATTCAATGTAAATAAATAAGAACTTTAGAAATAGAAAACAAGAATTAAGTTATAATCTTACATTAAAGTACATAATAAAAACAGTAAATATAATAAAACAAATACTTATAGTAAAGAATATAAACAAATATGAATTGTCATCACCGCAACTGTCAAATAAATGTTACCAATTTATGCCAAAATATCACCTTCGTTCGATTATAGTTACCTACAGTGTATTCCGAACAAATGTGCTTCGTACAAACGCTTTATAATCCATTTATACAAATTAAATGAAACATATTATTGTATATTTCTTTAAGTTAGCATTAATAGACATTTTTAAATATTATTTCTACGCGTATATAATAAAATATGTCTTGTGGCTGTAATGCCAGTGTACTCGGCAAAGTGTTTCTAAAAAAGAACACACCTACCGCCTAAATATTTCGTGTTGGTATCATGTGACGTCACGGGCTATGACGCGGATGACGTGCAACGGTAAGTAAATTAGATGGAGTATATACAATTGGTGTAGAATGTAAACATACAACCCTGTGACGTCACGACGCGTTTTGGGGTGGCTGGTATAAGTTGAATTTTTTGTCGTCTTAGGAGCCAAACGAAAGACAAACAAAACTTTTTTATTTTTGATACAGGTTCTAAATTATGTTCTGTTATGATTTATACCATTTTTTTCGAATTTAAAATTTTATACAAGTTCCCTATTACATCAGTTAATATCGAAAGAAGTTTTTCTATGTAATCAGATAGAAGCCATAAGTATTTGTTAGAAAATTTTGAACAGCATTTGATAATTATTTATTGTTACAACAATTCAAAATAATATCAATTATTTATTTGTTAAAATACTTAAATACTTAAATATTCAATTAATTAGCTTAGTTAGTAAAATATATACATGTTAATTAATACACCATGTGGAGATATTGTAAATATGTTTGTAAATATAAAAATATTGTAAATATATTTTTTAATTAAATGCATATGTTCTAGATAAACGTGCATATTTTTGGGTAAATTACTGCATATTTATGCGCATATTTCATACCTTTTTATTTGCATATTTGCCTAAGTCTAATAATATGCTACCAAGCATATATCTTACAATGCAAGGTGGAAATTCTGCCGTTCAAATCGTCTAAAATGATACCCCAATGTAAAAGATGTCAGTCACTCTTATGTACCTACAGACTAAAATATTGTTCCAAAAGAAGTTCGGTGTGTCAAATACACAGTGTGTCAAAACCACTATGTGTACATTAAGAAGAGCATTCTGAAAACTATCGAGGGTGTAAGGTAGCTACAGTCGGAAAAATGAAAGAATACCCATGAACGATGACATCAATCACTTATTTTGTATTTGCTGTCTTTTTCTATAAATAACAAAGGTTTGTTATAGAAAAAGATAGCAAATACAAAATAAGTGATTGATAATATGATCGTTCATGGCGTCATGGGTATTCTTTCATTTTTCCGACTGTAGAGAACGACAAAAACTAAGAAATAATCCACTAAATAAGAACACATCAGCTAAAAACAACCTTCCGTTAATAACAGAATTAACGAAAACTTAACATTTGCCAATGCTGTATAAATTGAAAAAATAAACAGACTAAGTTTTTAATTTAATAGTACATAAAACGATATTAAAATATTACTCTAAATCCCATCAGATTGAAAACAGTGGAAACCTTTTCTGGTAACAACCTCCGAGGCTTCTAAAAATACAAGCCATGGGGATGCCAAGAACTATAAGAAGATGAGGGAATTTTACGATTTGTAACTCACGTCAGTCACGTCTCATCTGCTCAGCGTGGTAAAAGCGCCAATGAGAAGGTTTCCTACGTACTACAAATAGAGTAAATAAATTAAACATTAAAAATGTATAACTATTTTCAATTTTGTTGCAACCCGAAAACGCAGCAGCACTATATTCTAGTTCAATCAGAGAGTGCAGTAAGCGTCTATACCGGTTTCGGGACCTTTTTGCACCTCGTCACATATGCTCTTCTCTCTAACTCTAACTGAACCAGGATACTCTGACGTGTGCAGTCTCGGATTGCAACGAACAAAATGGCTGGGATGCCGTAGCGATATCTGCTAAGAAACAGACTGTTTTCAATCTAATAATACATAATGTGAACCTTTTCTGGTAACAACCTCCGAGGCTTCTAAAAATACAAGCCATGCGGATGCCAAGAACTATAGAAGCGTCGGAGGTTATTACCAGAGAAGATTTGATTCGTTGCAATCCGAGACTGCACGCGTCGGAGTATCCTGGTTCAGTCAGAGAGAAGAGCATATGTGTCTACTGACGAGGGGCAAAAAGTCCCGAAACCGGTATAGATGCATATACAAGTAAGGTATTATAGGTGAGAAATTTGACTTCAGACTTCCGGTTTTAGAGTTACAAACGGAAGTACTATTTTAAAGTCACCGAAATAGTACAAGCAATATATTATCTGACGTGACTTAGCAAGACGAGAACAAAAATATATGCTTCCGGTTTAATGTTTGACTGTCCGTCCGTCTGTTTATCCGCGAATATAACATACGTTATAATAGCTAGATTGACAAATAAGGCGTCGAATGAGAGCTTATAACTCAAAGATGGCATTAGAGGTGAGAAATTTGATCTTGAACTTTTGGTTTTAGAGTTGCATCGTATCCAAGAGTACTGTTTTAAAGTTGTCGAAATAATACAAGTCATATATTATTCGACCCGCCTTGGCCTTACCAAGACGAAAACAAATATGCTTCTTTTCATGAGCATTTTTCAGTGCATCACAAATGATAGAAAAAAAGGTAAGTCCGTGTTAATATACATTTTAGTGACATGACATTTTAGTTAAATCTGACAGTTGTCAAATTTTATTTGCAGTTTGGCATAAAAACAAATAATTGTGTTTATTGCATTTATAAAATGGTATTTTCTTTGATTTGTATAGTTTTTTAAATTGTTCAGATTATATTCGTAGATATATTATATAGGTAATTCGCAAATTATTTTATTTTCGATTATAGCGCCATCTATTGACAACTAGAATAAATGTTATAAATGTCACCGACGAAATGTAATCACCGACGTCCGTTTTTTTTTCGGTCACATACAATTTAATGCGTTAGAAAGAATTCGAAAAACTGTGACGCACTGAAAGATCCTCGTGAGAAAAGCATATATACTTCCGGTTTCATGCATATCTGTCCGTCCTGCTTCCTGTCCGCGAATATAACTCCTACGTTATTAAAACAGATATAATGACAAATGAGGCATTGAATAAAAGCTTGTAACCCAAAGATGGTATTGAAGGTGAGAAATTTGACCTCGGACTTCTGGTTTGCGAGTTGAAACCAAAAGTACTGTTTTAGGGTCGCCGAAATAGTACAAGCGATATATTATTTGACGCACCTAAGCAAAACGAGCACAAATATACACTTCCGGATTTTATATCTCTTCCGGTTAAAAAGTTGTAACCGGAAGTGTTACGTTATAGTCGCAGAATTAGTGCATGGTATATATCAATCGACGCGTTTTGAAAGACGAACTGGAAAGTTTCGGTTTCGATGGCATTTCCAGTTAAAAAGTTATGTCCGGAAGTTTGTTAAAAATGACTCAAAGAGTACCGACTTCCGGTTCTGCTTCCGGTCACGTTGGGTAAAAACCTAAGACTTACGAAGTTTAATTGCTTGTCCTTTTAGATATTTCTAAATAGTTATAAAGGTACCAAGGGTATTATAAGGATAATAACGCTTGAGGTCAATGGTGTATAGACCGAGGGCCTTTGGCCCGAGGTATATACGTTGACCGAAAGCGTTATTATCTATAATACCCGTGGTGCCTTCAACGTTTAATGTCGGACTAAATTATTCTTTATATGCAAAAAATTTGAATGAATTTTGAGTTAATTAGTTTTCAAATAAGTACATTTACCAGCAACAGTCCTAACGTAATTGTGGTAACCATAGTTTTACCTAGGTTTTTATTTGTCAACTTGACAGTATTTAACTAATTAGTTATTTAAATTTAATGCCCTTGGGCGTTATAGTCTAAGAGCTAGTAAACCCTCCGACTAACGGTCTTCCTGTAAGGCTAGAAATTGGTATAGTGATAATCCATAGCACACCAAGGCTAAAAACCATGACCTGGCAGGCATCAGCCGTGCACGTGTATCTACCAGGTGAATCGAAAAGTGCATAGTTTAGGGGAAAAATAAACATTCTCCTGTAAAGTTTAAATTTAAGTATGTGATTGAGTAAGTCATTTAGAAGAAATGTGTACAATGACAGGCGATTCTGAAGAGCATAAGACCTTGCCAGGCGAGGAGAAAGATTAGGGGTTTTTCCTAAAATTATTTTTTTTGCATCGAACAAATTTTTTTTAGGTTTTTTGAATCAGTCCAAACAGAAAAGGTCTTTAGTGACTTTTCTCTTAGGTTAATAGTTTTTGTTATATAAGCGATTAAAAATTTTGAAAATTGCGAAATCGGCCATTTTTAACCCTAAATCGGACATTTAACTAAAAAGTTCAATATTGCCAAGGTAGGTAGATATTCTTTAAATATTGATTGATGAATTCCCGAAGAGTTTTTTGCAATACAATATCCAAAACCCCTTTGTTTTTTAATTGCTAATCAAGCGGGCGCGACACTGTAGTATAAGTGAGGACGTTTTGAGTTTGCATAAATTCATTACCTCGAGAATGGGCCAATTTGAAGAGAAATCCTCAGACAGGTCGATTTCTATTCTTTATTCTTAAATTATTACTTTTTGGCATATATATAATACTAGTGACGTCATCCATCTGGGCGTGATGACGTAATCGATGATTTTTTTAAATGAGAATAGGGGTTGTGTGATAGCTCATTTAAAAGGTTATTTAATTCTCTATTCAGTGATATAAACATTATCATAATTATTTATACAGGGTGTACAAAAATTTTTTTTCTTCTTTTTGTCTAAATTAATTTAATAAAACAATTTTTTTTGTATACCCTCTATAAATAATTAGGTTAATGTTTATATTACTGAATAGAGAATTAAATAACCTTTCAAATGAGCTATCACACAATCCCTACTCTCATTTAAAAAAATCATCGATTACGTCATCACGCCCAGATGGATGACCTCACTAGTATTACATATATGCCAAAAAGTCCCATTTTAAGAATAAAAATCGACCGGTCTGAGGATTTCTCTTCAAATTTGCTCATTCGCGAGGTAATGAATTTATGCAAACTCAAACGTCCTCACTTATACTACAGTGTCGCGCCCGCTTGATAAGCAATTAAAAAACAAAGGGGTTTTCGATATTGTATTGCAAAAAACTCTTCGAGATTTCATCGATCAATATTTAAAGAATATCTACCTACCTTGGCAATATTGAAATTTTTAGTTAAATGTCCGATTTAGGGTTAAAAATGGCGATTTCGAAATTTTCAAAATTTTTAATCGCTTATATAACAAAAACTATTAACCTAAGAGAAAAGTCACTAAAGACCTTTTCTGTTTGGAATGATTCAAAAAACCTAAAAAAAATTTGTTCGATGCAAAAAAAATAATTTTAGAAAAAACACCTAATCTTTCCCTTCGCCTGGCAAGGCCTTATGCTCTTCAGAATCGCCTGTCATTGTACACATTTCTTCTAAATGACTTACTTAAACACATACTTAAATTTAAACTTTACAGGAGAATGTTTATTTTCCCCCTAAACTATGAACTTTTCGATTCACCTGGTAGATACACGTGCACGGCTGATGCCTGCCAGGTCATAGTTTTTAGCCTTGGTGTGCTATGAATTATCACTATACAGTCGAACCCGCTTATTAGAATACCACTTATAGGAATATCCCGGTTTAAGGAATAGAAATTTGAGGCCCCGAAATGTCTTTACTAGCCACGCCACTAACGATCGGTTATTAGAATATCCCGGTTATAGTAATACATTTTCTTGTCACGAAGGCTATTCCAATAAGCGGGTTGGACTGTACAAATTTCTAGCCTTACAGGAAGACCGTTAGTCGGAGGGTTCACTAGCTCTTAGACTATTATATCATACTTAACTGATTTCGAAATAATGTCATTATTTGTCAAATAATATACCAGTCGGACATTAAAGATATTTAAAAAATATCGATATTACCAAAACAAAACACTTATTAATTATATCACAAATATTGGTAAAAATTATTTTAGATTAATCTCTTAAACTTATAAAATAAATAAATTTATCAGGAATAAGTATCTACCTATTTTACCAAAATTGAGATACACAAGTACCTACCTTTTGCTATTTATTAATCAAGATCATAGTTCTACCAATGATATATAAATATGATAATAGTAATTATTATGCTCTTATAAATTGGATGGCTTCATTCATTATAATTTATATGAATACTAGATATGTTGTGCATAAAGTTTATTGCGGCTATATTTATCCTTAATTTAGGGTGAGTTATAAACAGAATCTAATATTTACATATTTTTCAAAAATAAATTCAAATAGGCCAAATGCTAAATTATGTTTCGAAAAGATGAAAGGTTCGCTAAAATTATAGTTTTTCAGATGCAAAAATATTACTCTTTATTTTTTAAAAGAATTATTCATTCTACAGTCTTTGTTATTTTGACCAGGTCGTTTCATAATAAACCATAGGACCTACATATTATTTATTCTACTTCAAATTATATTTCTACTTATTTTCTTTTCTGTTTTATTTAATATTTTTGTTTAAATTTTTCTCGAAGTTTTACAAATACAGACTCATTTTCCTTCTTAAATTTTTAAATAATGTATCTACTGTTTTAAAGTCGCTGAAATAGTACAAGCGATATATTACTCGACGTATTTTATCAAGACGAGAATAAATATAAACGCAACCAAACTTATTAGTCCAGGAACCAAAGTTTTTCACCTCGCAATTTTGACAGAATGGATCAATTTGCTTGAAAATTTGAGAATAAGTAGTGGATAGTCCATGGATCAAAATCTATATGATGCCGACAGGCGCTTTTACCATGGGGGTGGTTGCCACCCCATCTCGCGGGTGGGTATTTTTTATATTTTGACCGCAAAAGTTAATAAAAACATTCATTCTAAGCAAAAAATGTTCTATACATTTTTTTGATAACATTAATATTTTTTTATTTATTTGCTATTGAAAGTGTTAGCTTTATATCTAAAACATCAATGTTTTTCGATGGTATAGAATAGAATAGAATAGAAATATGCTTTATTGTCACTGAAAATACAAATTTTATGGACAAAGCTTAATTAAAGTCAGAAAAAATAAATATATAAATAATATCTAACAATAACAATAACAAATACAATTTTCTGAAATTTGATAAATCGTCAATATAAAAAAAAATATACATAAATACAAAATATAAGTTAATAAAGTAAAGAAAAAAAAAACAAAATCGATATATTTGCAACAATTTATAGAAATTGCAAAGTGAATATACAACAAAGTAAACTATTTATAGACATAGGAACTAATAAGTTTAAGCTGCTGCATGTGACACCCAAATATAGATAAGTTTGGTTACTTGTACATTACTGTAATTTCTTAGTTAGTCATTAAGAAACTCTTCTACTGAATAATATGGTCTTTTAGATAGATAAGCTTTTGTCATTTTACGGAACTTGTGGAAAGATGTTGCAGATTTGAGTTGTAAAGGAAGATGGTTGTATAGTTTTTTTGCGGAATATAATATAGATTTCTTTACTAACTCAGAGGACGGGATCGGTAAATAGACATCAAAATTTGAATTTCTGGTGGAGTAGTCATGACGAGGCCTTGCTGGAAAGACATGCATGTGTTTACGAATTAAGCAAACAGTTTCTAAAATATATAAAGATGTAAGTGTTAAAATGCCGTGATCTTTGAAGTAACTTCTGCAATGTGTTGTTCTTCTGAGGCCAAACAGATACCTTATTGCTCTTTTTTGTAATTTAAAAATAACATCTAACTGGGCAGCTGTACTAGAACCCCAAAAAGGAAGACCATATCGAAGATGAGACTCGAACAAAGAAAAATATGTTAGTTTAGAAGATGCTAAATTGAGTTCTTTCGAAACAGATCTTATAGCATAGCAGGCTGAGGCGAGTTTCTTACTTAACACATCGATATGAAGGGACCATTTGAGGTTGCTGTCTAAAAAAATACCAAGAAATTTTACAGAATCAACGGTAGAGATCTGGCTGTTGTTAACAAGCAGGGGTTGAAGAGCACTTTTATAGGATAATGCTACTGTCTTATCCACGTTAAAAGAGAGTACATTAGAGTCAGACCAGGTTTTTATCGTAAGCAAATCAGAAGTTATAGTTGCATGAAGAGATGCAATAGTTGAGTTGCTCCAAGTGATACTGGTATCATCAGCAAAAAGAAAAATTTTTCCATCGATTTTTAAGTTAGTGATGTCATTTATAAAGATAAGGAACAGTAGAGGACCCAATACTGAACCTTGTGGTACTCCACATACAATGTTTTTGAGACTAGAGTCAGTATCATTCGCTCTAACTATTTTTTTCTTATTATTCAAGTAAGATTGGAACCAATTCAAAGAAATACCTCGAATCCCCTAGAAATTTAGTTTTTTAATCAAAATGTCGTGATTTACACAATCAAAAGCTTTGGCATAGTCACAGAAAACAGTGGCAGTATAAAGATTATTGTTTAGTGCTTGGTAAACCTCATGAAACACAGAAAACAAGGCATCAGTGGTACATTTATTAGTTAAAAAGCCGAACTGATTTTGGGATAAGATGTTGTTATCAATGAGAAAGGACATGAGACGGGTTTTTATGAGTCTCTCAATAATTTTTGAAAGTACCGGTAGTAAGGCAATAGGTCTATAGTTGGAAGCATTAGATTTTTCCCCACCCTTATGAAGGGGAATAATAATGGCTATCTTTAGGCACTCTGGGAATTTGCCTCTTTCAAAGGAATCATTAATTAGTGAGACGAGGTTTTCCAACACATTTTCTGTGAGATTTGAGAAGATTTTTATGGATAGTCCATCAGTACTACAGGATGATTTGCTTTTGATAATATTGATAGATTGGATCAGTTCAGTTATATCGATTGGTCTTAAAAAGAATGAATTCGAGAACACTCCTGAATTGGGGAGATAGAAAATAAGATCTTTTTGTGGCAAAATAGTAGAAGTTATATTTTTACTCACATTAACGAAATATTCGTTTAGATTTTCCGGGTCTGGAAGGGCAAATGTTTGAACTGCGTGAGTTCTATTTCGAAGATCGTTTATTATGGACCAAGTTTCTTTTGCAACACTTTTAGAGCTTTCCATACGATTTTGATAGTAGGCTTTTTTAGCTGATTTGATGAGTTTTAGATAGGTTACCCTGTACTTGGTGATATATTGAGTGACAGAGACGTTGGTAGCAAATTTCTTGATATACAATAGTGAGCTCATATTTTTAGCTGATATGCGAATACCTTTTGTAGCCCAGGGTTTGTGATGTTTTGGCTTAATTGAAATTAAAGGAAATGCCTTATTGAAGATAGAGACAAGCTTTTCTATAAAATCGTTGAAATTATAGTCCACGTCCGCAGAAGGAAAATGCCACTCAGAAGTTAAGCATAAATTTTGAAATTTATGAAAATTCCCAGCGGAAAAAATCCTACCTAAACGTCGGGTTTTCGAGGAGGGTTTGCTGAAGATGTTAAACTTCGTAAATACTGCTTCATGATCTGATAATCCCGCATTAATAATTGTAGAGCAGACATCAAGGGGTGAGAAATCTGAGACAATATAGTCAATTATGGTAGATGAAGTTTTTGTAATCCTTGTAGGAGAATTAACGTGCATTGAGAGACCATATGATTCAAATATGTTGACCAAGGACATTTGGGTAGCACAAGCAGCATCATAATTAATGTTGAAGTCCCCGCATAGAATTTTTCTGCTTCTATGAGGCAAGTCATCTAACACATTTAGCAGGTTCTGAAAAAATAGTTCCACAGGGGAGTCATGTGATCTATAGATACAAATAATGTAAAGATTAAGATTTTTATTATAAACTAGGGAAAACTCAAAGAAGGCTTCATTTAACAGAAAGTCATATTTTGTAATCAGAGAAAAATCATTATTTCTAGAAAGAATTAGGGTGCCTCCATGAGCTGAACTTGGACGATCATACCTAGCAATTGTGGTATATTTTTCTACAAAAAAAGGCTCGTTGACTTCAAAAGCCAGTGCTCTGTAACCGCAACTATCGGGGGAAATCCTAATTCTTCCAGAAACAAAACTAATTCGTCAGTTTTATTTCTTATAGAACGAATATTAATCAGAACCACACTAAAGTTGTCATCACTAAAATTATTCGAGGTTTCTAGTTCCTCAGAACACGTCGTGTTATTTAAAAATTTCGTCTTGGAGAGCTAGTAGAATAATAATTTCGGTGACATTCCCTTGATTTTTGTAGATG
This sequence comes from Diabrotica virgifera virgifera, assembly GCF_917563875.1. Lineage (NCBI taxonomy): Eukaryota > Metazoa > Arthropoda > Insecta > Coleoptera > Chrysomelidae > Diabrotica > Diabrotica virgifera. The sequence continues at coordinate 78,414,787 of NC_065449.1, read as the reverse complement.
TATGATTCTTTCTGAACTTAGAAAGGACCTATAAGCAACAAGATCAGCTTCCACCTCAGCTGGACCAATTCCATAGGCATCGTTAAATTCTAGAAGAATTTTTCTTAGTTCCTCAGTCTTGGTAGGTAGCCCTTCGGAAGCCAAAAATAGTTTCACACTGGTGTTGGTATATCCATCACAAAATAGTGAGGCAGGCTGGTCGTGTAGGAAAGCAAGATGTAGCTTAATTGCTTTTAATATATCCGGTTCCCTTAATCTGGCTAGAAGATATCGACTGTTTGAGTTATTGGTTAATCTAACTCTTGGTGGTGATAAAGGATCCAAATTTATCGATGGTTCCAAAGTATCTTTCTTAATGAAATTAATTTGGGAACGGAACGGATCTTTAGATTTGCAAATTTCGATGGCCTGCTTGTCAGTAAGTATATTTGTGTTTTGAACTTCATTTCTCTTTTTACTTGGAATGGTAATTGGATTTTCCAAGCTAACTGGGCTTCTGATGTGCTTCGGTTTCATATTTGCCTCAGATGAAGTTGTTGGTTCGGAGCATGAGGATTCTGTAGACCATTTAATGTTTACACCAGGTGGCCAAATTTCCTTATTAAATAATAAGTCAATAGATGTTTTAGACTTAACACCTATTTTGAATGAGGACCCTGTTGTTGTGTTGGCATCTTTAAGAAGGGCATAACATCTTATATATTCCTTGATACCTAGCTTCTTTTTAATGTAGTGAACTACTTGAATAGGAGTGTAAATTGGGGTTAAGTTGCTAATAACGACAAAGTGGCATTTATCTTCTGCACTTTTTGATTTTGTGACTGGTCTAGCTTCGAAATGTTGAGTGTCTTCGGTTTGAGTTAGTGTTGCCCAAATGCAAGACCAAGACGAGACTTAGATAGTCTTGGTCTTGGTCTTGCGCCAGTACACCTGGTCTTGGTCTTGGTCTTGATATTGCGCTCCCGGTCTTGGTCTTGGTCTTGGTCTTGCAGCAAGAGTCTTGCAAGTCTCGCAGTTGGCCTTATATATAAGGCTATATAGCCGTATTCTTTAACGATATCTCTGGAAAAATATTGTAGCTAGGCAGGTAAAGTGTCATTGTATACCGGATACCGGGTATACCAATCAAACTGTGTTTTTTTCTCAAAGTTCGCATCATTTTGTGGAATATTCTAGCATATAAAATACTAAAATTAAAACCCAACTATAGTCTAATGTTTTCTTAACATTCTGTTTTTGATTCATTCGCTTATGTTGTATAACAAAAAAGTTAGGTATTTTATCAACTAGCCATGTTTTTAAATAAGTATGGCAAACTTTAAAGGGTAATTCTAAACAAACGAGTCATGTTAAAATGACGTATGCATGACTTTTACGTATGCATGCCAATGGTGAATATTAAATTCTTAATTGTATGTCAAAAATGCGCAATAACTATCTCATAAAACTCACCAAATTTCATTTGCATATCTCAACAGGTTTTAGAGCAATAAATAAATCCTCAGTTTGTAAGAAAAATTTTAATACCCCTATTTCGGAAACGAAGCATTTGCGGACATACCCTCCTATTAGAGGTGAAACTCACAAAGTGCTCTTTTTGAGATTTTGACATATTCGTCAATTTGAACTCAATACGGTACTGTCCAGCTCTGAAGAAATCAACTGGGGCTCTATTCTAATTGCTGAGATAATTTATGGTATACTTCACTAAGTGCATGATTCTGAATTTCGGTATCAAGGTAAAACTCATTAAAACTTATTATTTCCCTTAGTGAATTTTTCCTTACAATCTGGAGTGCCGAATCGGTAATACATATTATTTAGTGATCTTTCAAACAATACATTATTAAACATAACTGTTTATTATTTTTGTGTTCATTATCTATTCGGCGATTGATTAAAGAAATGAGCTTAAATTATTTCTTTGTAGCAAATATTTTACATAATCTATTTTGCGATCAAGCAGGCGACTTGTGTGTTATATTGTATTGTTGAAACTGTATATTATTCGTGTGCATTATCTGTTCGGCGATTGATTAAAAAAATATGGGTTTAAATTTCTTTGTAACAGATAGCCTACGCTTACATAATGGGTAACATTATCTATTTTATGGTTAAGCAGGCGACTTTTGTGGCTGTCGCCGAAAATAATGGCATTTATTTTCAAACAACGAAACTTATTGTTCATTTTTTAAAGAATAGACTGTTATTTTTGATAGATCGTTAGTAGTTGTAAGTCAGCAAAATTTTGTATAGGTACCTTTGTATGTATAAAATGGATGTTGATATTTTAACAGTAACATTACTTCTGTTTCTATCACATGTGATTTTCTATAGAGGCAACTGTTTCGTATAAACTTATTTATGTACTTAATAATTATTTATTAACATTGTATTCATTACCTATTTCATTTTGAATCTCAACGTCATGATACTTTATGGAGATAAATTCATTAACTTCTCAATATCCAATAATTGTGTTCATGGAAAAACTCATCAAGTACAAAGTGTAGCTATTGAATTTTACCTCTAATAGGATGTACCTATGTTTATAAATCAAATCAAACTGTCATTATTTTTCGTGCTGAATTACCCTGTAAGGTTACCATACTTATTTAAAACACTCTGCATTGATGAAAAACATGGCTAGTTAAAAAAGTACCTAAGTTTTTTATTATCCAACATAAATAATGAATTAAAAAACAGAATGTTAAGAAAATATGTATTTAAAAACACAGTTTGATTGGTACACTCGTACCAAAAATCTGGACAATCAAGTTCAGAGCAAAGAAATCATCTGCTGTTAAAGATGTGCAAAATATTTTATTCTCCTATATACTCCCTAAAACGACTTTCAGTTCTAACCGCAAGACGCAGGAGTCTCGCAGACTTAGTCTTGTTCTTGCTTAAGTCTTGCATGCTAAGTCTTGGTCTTGGTCTTGCTAAAATTAGGCGGTCTTGGTCTTGGTCTTGCGAAAACGCAAGAACAAGACCAAGACTGCAAGACCAAGACCGATTTTGGGCAACACTAGTTTGAGTACTTGAAGTGGCATACACAATGTCTCTCTTCGATACATCTTTCTTCGTTGGTATAGCAGGTAGTTTATTTGAAAGATTACTCATTTGATTAGATATTTCACTTACGTTTGAAGAGAGCCTATCTAGTCCCAATTTTATCTCAGATGAATTTGAATCTTGGACTTGCACCTAATCGTGTCATTGGAACAGCCGAAAAAAACTGACGACATATTGAAGATATCTTGTTCCATCTGCCTTATCGATTTTAAAAGATATTCAGGATTTAGCAGGTTATTTAATTTATGTATCTCGTCAATTTTTTTCGTAATATAGTCTAATTTGCCGTCATTTTTGGTTAATAAATCATATGTCTCGATGAAAATTGGCAAATTATCAGTGAGTTTTTTTGTAACTTGAATTAAGGCGTCAAAATTCTCTTGTGGTATTTGATTTTTTGAAAGATTGTTAATTTTTTCATTTAGATATCTGAGACTAGGCGAATCACATAAAGTACAGAAAAATCTTAAATGAGAATTTTTTGGGTCCAGTAGAGTTTTTGCCGTTGTTTTGTTGAGACCAGAACATTTGATGCAAAAATACCGTTTACAATCTCCATGGCAACGTATCTGATATTTTTCGTTTTCAGAAAATTCAGCTAAGCAAATTTCACAATTTTTGGACGTCATGGTGTCAAGGTTAAATATTATACAAATATTTAACTAGGTCGTTTACAATTTCACTAAATTTTTGCTGTAGAACAAATTTTATCAAATCAAGTTCTTGGGAATTAAATTACCTACAATTTCATATTTAAACATTTTTTCGTATCTCTGATGCTAATATTTCTATTCTGAAGAAAATGACATTTTTTACCAAATTACAAACATTCGTTATTCGCTTTAAACTTCAGTTTTTTTAAAACTAATCATTTGAAGCCAGTCAAACTTCTAGAATCTATTAATAATACATAAATAAAGAAGAATAAATAAGGCCAATGAAATGACTGAAAACACCGCAAACTTACATTATTATGCTTCCAATTGGATTTCTCCTTTTTTTCTTTAAAAAAAAATATATTGATTTTTTAACCGTAACTTTTTTATTTTTTATCTTAGAAAGTTTGTTAAAAATAATTTTGTAGGATTTTACAAGATCTATAAGATCTATTCTATCATTGATCTATAAGATCTACATTGAGATCTATTCTATCTAATACTAAACCTAACAATGAACAAGAAAGAACAAAGAATTGCATTTATAAAATACCTTGTGAACGTGAACAATTTTATTTAGGTGAAACATCAAGACCATTAAACGTTAGAATAAGTGAACATCAGTCTTATATTAAAAATAGAGAATTTGATAGATCTCAAATATGCCAACACGCATGGGATAATGAACATAGAGTTCAGTAGAGATTCAAGTATAGTCCTGAAAGAATCAGATAGTAAAAAGAGAAAAATCAAAGAAGCGGCTCTAATTATGCTAAATGAAACCAATTGTGTCGCAAATTCCTCGGCAGAATGCAGTAGTATGTGGTTACCCATACTGAAAGAGGAAGTCAATAGAAAGAAAATACCATGATTAGTAAGTCAATAACATATCGAGTTAGTACATATTTTATTTTAATATTAGTTATTGTATATCTATGTATTATTAATATTATTTATAATTTAAACATATTAAAGTCACAATTTGGTATTAGTTTCTTGAGAGTAAATTAAATGTAAGACCAAATAGTTACGATGACGGGATAGTATCACGAGGTTTTTTCCTGGTTTTCCTTCGTGATTTACTATGGAATCTCTAACGCGAGAATTTTACTGCCATCGTTGCATTTGGTTGTCTTTTTAAAGACAGATCACATGCTATGATTTTTTTGTGACGGATATTTTTGAGTTGGAATTGATTTCATGTAATCGAATGAACTATCTTTCAGTAAAGTCGTCCCAGGATTGCAACTCATAAATATTGACAATATCATTTTAAAGTCTTCTACTTTAAAATGTATAATATATGTCTGAATTGCCAATATAAATGAGTCAGATTAAATAAATTATTAGAAGAATAAAAATGTATACCATTTCTAATACTTCGTCTATTAGAAGAATATTTTACTTAGCAACAACATTTTTGTTTAATTTAGTAGTATTTTGTATTTTGACAACGACACCCGATTTGGGCGTCGAAACGTTAATAAAATGATTTTTTTTTTCAATTTAATTGTGGCTTATTTCCCATATAAATAGTTAATCATAAAAATGCCACAAGGAAATAGCTTCAGAACAACATCTTCTAGTTAAAATACAAAGAGGGATATGGTAGGTAAGAAGAGTTTGTTTTTTTGCTGCATTCTCAAATTGGTGTATTCAACTTGAAATAGCAGAGAAACTGCCAATTTTAGGTGTATAATGATACTAATAACTTTTGTAGTGCTTGAAAAGACTTTTAAAATGAGCAATACTAAATGTCGATTACATTCAAACTAAGTGAGATATTCTGCAAAAAATTTGATCGCTAATGTATTTTAAGAAGAAATGAGAAGTATATTTAACCCCTCATCCATCAGAATTTAAATACATTGTTTTCCTTCTACAATACTTTTTATTATAGTGTTCTTTCTATGTTCAAAAAGTTATACTGGATTAAAATGAATGGTTCTTGAAAAAAAATAATATCAAATTATAGAGCGCATTTTTAAATTTTCTTAAAAATCTTCCTTTTCCTCCATGTAACACAAAAAAGATAAGAGATACGAAAAAAAGATACCACGCAAAAATGTAGGGCTTTTCAGATAAAAAATTCTTGTTTATTTTTCATTACTGTATCTCTTATCATTTTCAATAGGGGAGTGGATATAGATTTTCACTTCGGAAAAAATCAAACAAGATGGAACTTTTTATAATTTCATTAAGAAATGTTTAATAAGCAACATATCAAAAAGTTCTACTCGAGAAGTGGGTGCTTCATTTTTTATTAAACAAATGAACTACGAAATTAGATGTTTTTTAAATAACTCCGAAAATATAAGTTTTAGAAACAAAACCATTGAAAAATTCAGAAAATTTTACAAAAAAAACATATAAAGAATTTTCTAAAATTAAATCTGCATCTTCTATAATTTTTTATTTATAACGTCAAAGTCACCCTTTTCACAAACATTGGCGCACTGTAAATTAACGTACGGCGAAGTGCACGGTTGAGTTATTTTAATGTAATTCTTTAACTAACGAATCAAATGAAATTTTACAAATTGGACATGAAAGAAGAATAATTAAGCTATCAAATGGTTATAATAGAAAGAAATAAAATGTATGGGCATAATACGGTGTGGGCGGAAAATGAGCCTTACATGAATTTTGTTTAAAAATGATTTAAAAATGTGTAACTAATACAATTTTTCTTATAAAACTCTCAATTTTGCACACCTTACCTTTCAATCATCTTACTAAATGATGTTTCATTAAAAAAAATCTCAAAAATTTAATTCAAATGATATGACGTCTCAAAAAATGTAATTTTTGAAACCTTCATAGTTTTATAGAATTACCACCACTTGAAGACGGTATTACTCAAGTTTGAGCAGATCTATTACAGTTTTATAAGTGCTTTTTTAAATCTTAGGATCTTATCCTTAAAATGCACTTAATTATTTTACTTTAGAAATGAAATAAACTATTTCTTTTTAAGAAAATTAAGAAAGATAACAAAAATGTAATACAAAAACCGAAAATTACCAGCTAAAAAAATGTTTATACAAAGTGATCAAAACTTTTTTCTGTAAAACTTACCTAAAATACATTTAATAATAAGCTTCAACAATAATAAATGTTCAGCAAAAAATTTTTTTTTAGCTCTTATACAGTAAGTCTGCGTAACTTGGAACCTATTGATAACTTTTTTATTATCAGTTTTACGAAAAAAGTTATTCTTTATAAAATACTCTGCATCGCATATAATCTCAGGTAAGCCGCACACCAAAGAAACATGAAACGAAAAACATGAAACATGAAACGAAAAACATGTTTCATGAAAAGAAAACGCTGCTAAACAAATCTCAAAGTCCGCCTATCAATGAATCGAGTGTGATTCATGCTCATGACACATTTTTATTTTCGGAGAGTCTCATAAATGGCCGGATGTATATTTGTTTAGCAGTGGTTTATTTCCATGAAACGTAATTTACGTTTCATGTTTCTTTGATGTGCGGTCTGCCTAAGATGCAATCATCAAATATCAAATTGAATGAATGTTATACGAGGTATGTCAAAAAATATGAATTTCACTCAAGAGTAAAGTACCTTTACATTTCACAATATCAAAAATTGTTATTAAGAAAAGTTGTTTGGAATTAAAAAATTTGTTTTAGTGTTCAATTAAATCTTTCTAATTAAAATATTGTGAATAATAAAGGCACTTAACTCTTAAGAAAAATTCATATTTTTTACATACCTCGTATAAAATTATCTGATGATTGTATCTTAGATTTTAGATCAGGGAGAGAATTTTATGAAGAATAACTTTTTTTCGTAAAAGTGATAATAAAATAGCGGAATGGGACGTTTCGATGCCGCCGGTTCATCGCCGGCCGTTTCGATGCCGCCGGTTCATCGCCAGTCCATTTCATCGCCGTCATATCTCGCATTTCCTAGAATTCCTAATTAATACTAAAAATAACTAATAATTGTAACTGTCGAAAATTCGGAAATATATCAGATAGCGATTAATTGACTGGCGATGAATCGGCCGGCATCGGCATCGAACTGGCGGCATCGAAACGGCGGCGATGAAACGTCCTAGACCCTAAAATAGTTATCATGATTGTAATAAAATTATGATGAGTATCCGTAATTTGAGAAAAAATTGAAATTTTTTTTTTTCGATTAGAATGATGTAATTGTAAATATAGGTATAATTTTTAAAAAGAAAAAGAAAATAATCGTTTTCGTTTTGATTCAATTCGAGTCTCTTGCCATCCTCTGACACAGTGTTTCTGGGTCTCTACCCTTTATCAAAGAGGCTATTGCAAGTAGACTCGCAAGTAGAACGAAAACGATTATTTTCTTTTTCTTTTTCATGCTTTACTCGGTTTAGAGTACAAAATGACCAAGTGTTCTTAAAGTATTCTGAGACGCATTGTTGGAGAAGCTCCTCCTAGCGGTGCCGCTTGATACTATCGTATCTCGGTTAACAGAATCCTGACTCTTGGTCGAAATTTATTTTATTTATTTTGACATCATTTTTAATTTCAAACAAATTTTCATAATAGCATTTTTTGATATTCTGGGATATAAAGGTACTTTACTCTTTAACGAAATTCATATTTTTGACATAACTCGTATAAAATTGATAAAATTTGATATCTGATGGTTGCGTTTTAGATTTTTGACTATCCTGAGCATTTTATTAGGAGTAACTTTTTTTCGTAAAATTGATAATAAAAAAAATTTCCATGTGGTTCCTAGCTACGCAGACACACTGTATAAGAGCTTCTGTATAAGAATTTTCAAATTACAATGCCATATTCGGATTCAGCATAATCAAAAACGAAATAGAAACATATTTGATCAAAGTAAAATGATGAATTTAACAATATTTTTAAAATTATTTAAACAAAATAATTGTTATTTTTTAAATAATTAATAAATAATTAGCGGCCAAATCTGCAAGTAGAACTTTTTACTTTAACATGTATATAAACTAACAAAAAAGTTTTAGAAAAATATAAGCTTGTTTGAATTTTTCCGAAACAATGCATGTTTTCGTTCTAATTGCACTCCCCTATAATCCGAGTCTCTTGCCATCCTCTGACACGTGTTTCTAGGTTTACCCGCTATCAAAGAGGCTTTGCAAGAAGACTGAATTAAATTAAAACGCACCGACTGGATGGTAAATATATTTAAATATTCTACCAACATATGCCTTTAGTGACCTCTATCGAGGAAAGATAAAGTGAGTGTCGATATCGATTAAAGTAAACTGTGAATCTGAGGCATATCCATGACATCGCGGTCGATGTTGACAGCACATAGCAATAGCCCGGGAGGTAGTGTTAAATTTAACCGGCGCATTTTAGCCTGGCTGTTTTCTTTTTATTTAGTTACGTGTTCCAAAGCTTATTAACAAATGATGTGTCAGCTGGCCCAAAACCGGGGGCCAACTAACAAAAAAGTTTTAGAAAAATATAAGCTTGTTTGAATTTTTCCGAAACAATGCATGTTTTCGTTCTAATTGCACTCCCCTACAAGTTACATGGAGAAAAAGGAAGATATTTAAGAAAATTTAAAAATGCGCTCTATAAGTTGATCTTTTTTTTTTCAAAAACAATTCATTTTAAACCGGTCTAACTTTTTGAACATATAAATAACACTATATTAAAAGGTATTGTGAAAGAAAAACGATGAATTTACATTTTGGTGGATGGGGGTTAAAATCACTTCTCATTTTTTCTTAAAATACATTAGTTATCAGATTTGTTTGCAGCATATCTCGTTTAATTTTAATGCACTGGACCTTTAATATAGCTCATTTTAAAGGTCATTTCAAGCACTACAAAAGGTATTGGTAGCATTATACACCTAAAATCGACCGTTTCTCTGTTATTTCAAGTTGAATACACCAATTTGAGAATGTACCAAAAAACAAACTATTTTCACCTACCATATTTTTTTTTGTATTATAACCAGAAGATTTATGAAGGCAAGCGTCTCTTTCTTTTTCTATAACCTACAAAAATGTTTAATATAGTTTTTTCCGTTAGATGCATAGTTTTTAAGGTATTCGCAAAAAACCGTTCGAAAAGGTTTCAAATGTTTCAATGAAAATGGCCAATTTTCAACCACGAATATCTCAAAAAAGTATATGAGTTTTGAAAAAAAATTATAGAACAGTTTTTGCTTAGAATTAGGTTCTCTAGCGAATTCCGTCGTAATTTTAACCAAAAAATTTTCCACCCCTAAGAAGGGGTGGGAACCGCCCCCAAGATAAAAGCACACATCTGCGTAGGGTAGACTTTGAATAGGAGATAAGTAGAGGCTAGGCCCACAATTTCATTAAAATTCATGCAGCAGGATAGAATTCGGAGATAATATCCTATTCTTGCTTCCATTGACTGGCGTACCTTGACAGGACATTTGATTTTTAATTTAATGATAGCTTTGGATTCCTAATATTTTAGATTTTGTATTTTAGATTTTTAGATGCACTAAATAACAAAAAGTTTCCGCCTGATTTTATCTTTGGATGTGCAACTGCTGCATTTCAAATAGAAGGTAAGATGCACAAAATATGTATAGATTTACACTCACACACATACTTAGACACACAAACACACCACACATGTTTTAGCTATATCGCCTTTTACCCGAATTTTCTTTATATTTTTAGTCTCCTTCTAGACTAGACTTTTTACTCGGTAAATTTCTTCTTTTCTGAGTGATTTCTTCTTTTTTGTTCTGTTAATATTTTTTTTGTTTTATTTTGCCTTAGGTTCAAGAAAGGTTATGTTAATATATTTCTACAGATTCATATCTTTCATATTTTTTTTGCTATGGAGTAAATTTTTATCATAATTCACGTGCTACTAAATTATAAATACAGTAAGGTCTCTTTTTATGCGGATTATTTTTATGCGATTTTGAAGTTATGCGGTTGGTATTTCATTCAAAAATGTCTATTATTAACAATTAGTATAATTAATATTAACTATTCCCATCCACTGTCACGCAAAACGTCAAACTGACAGTGCCCAGTAAAATCTGCTCTTAATAAAATGAACTATTTAGCGAGTTAATTAGTAGAAAAAAGGACACTTGGTGTGATTTAAAAACTGATATTGATTGAGTGCCATAAACAGTGCTATAAGCGACCCCCCAATGGGGTAAGCTTTTTCCCCAGGGACACCATTAGGTGAAACTTTCCAGGTGCTAGTGAGAATAGTGAAATGGATATTATTGAATCAAGTTTAATCGAAAATTTGGATGATTCTACTGCGAAACTTACAACTAAAACCAGAGATCTTATTAAAGTATCGACACAACAAATCCCACCTTCGCAAAAAGTTGTAGAGAAAAAATTGTTCAACGTTGCATCAGATAAGTACAATTTTAATAACGTTTTGTATATATAGAAAAATCAAACAATCAGGATATTGGCCGTTTACATTCACTTACTGTTGCAGACATCTTGCAAAAAAATTGAACATTCCTAATATTATTGAAACTAAAGCCATTGTAAAAAATAGAATTAAAGTTTTGTTAAGATCAATCGTAGATGCAAATAATTTGGTTAAAAATATAAAATTAAAAGACCAAAACTTAGTAGCGTATGTCCCTAACCATTTACTAGAAATTAGAGGCCTAATAAGAGATATTGATACTCAATACGATGAAAAGTATTTGTTAGATAATAGTAAATCTCCCTCCCCCATAGCAGCCTTTAAAAGAACTTACAGAAAAGTTGACACCGATGGAAAAACTAACTATGTACCCAAAAGGACAATGATAGTCACATTCGAAGGAAATATTTTTCCTAGCTACATTTCAACAAATAGTGTGTTTTTTCCCGTTGAAACCTACATTGGAAAAGTAATACAGTGTTACAATTGCTTAAGATTTGGACACATTTCCAAGCAGTGTCGCAGTCCACAAGCACATTGCATAAAATGTGGAAAAATCAAAAATGAAGATCATACATGTCAAGATAATGATGTTCAATGCATACATTGTAATAGTAAAGATCATGTTCATATCCAGATAGATCATTCCATATCCAAGATGTGTCCAAAATACGAACATCAAAAGAAGATAAAGAACGTAATGATTGAGCAAAAAATTTCCTTTATCGAGGAAAAAAATTACTGTGAATCGTCCTTCTCGGGATTGTTCATTCAGAATAGATATTCCACACTAGACAATATCGAAGACAGTTTTCCTCCCCTCCCAACATTTTCAAACAAATCAACCCCTTCTACTGCCACACATAAAAATCAAAACATATCATCAAATAATATATCCCAATCCCAACCCTCCTCAAGCCACTATAATATAGCTAAAAACCGAAAAATATCACCAAACCAATCACAAAACAATTCACCCATGTTCCCTTATAATTTTGGGCCTTCCAAACCACTTCCTGCTAATTTAAAAACCCCAATTTGTCAAAACAAATCAGATCAGAGAGTATTGGAAACACTCATTTCCAATTATATTTTTAATTTGATCACAAATATTCAAACTGTAGATCAGGGGTCACCAATTAGCGGACCGCCGTCCGCATCCGGACCGTGAGCTAGTTTTACGCGGACCGTCAATAAATTCAGAATATACCTAGTGTTTGGCAATTTTGAAAATGTTTGGCCATAAAATTGTGTACTATGTTTGGCTCAACTTATGTGTGCGAAGCCGCTTTATCAAGAATGAACTTTATTAAAAATTGGTAGAGATTTCACTTAACAGATGAATATCTCGACTCCCTAATGAGACTCAGTTGCACTAAACTCACTCAAAACTTCAGACAGGTGGTACATAAAAAAATGTCACTTTTCTCTCGATAATTTAATTTTGTAAAGAGTTTCCCCCTTATTGTTATACTTACTAATCATTAATTTTGAAATTAAGTAAGCTGTAATATAAAATAGTCATGTGCATTTTTTTATATTCATTGCCTCTCTACTATATGTAGGAGTACTTTTCAGATGTGCATTTAATTAAAATAATTTTCAGATTTAATAAGTTTGCAACAAACACCTTGCATTGAAACTAATGTAGAAAAGATAACATGTTAATTAGCATTTTGTACTATGATTATTTATTTTAAATTGCTCAGTGTCCTTTCTACAAAATTGAAGATGTCTAAAAACTTCATTAGCATTAAAAATATAAATTCCTAATTTTTAAAATATTCTCAGTAACAATTTACAATACTGCTGTTTTCAAAATATACTGATAATAACATCAAAACAATACACAATGAATTTATATTTTATTTATTGTACCTACCAGGAAAACTTACAGAAAAGTATAAAGTAACCAAAAAAACAATCAGATAATATTAGTTTTCCTTTCCATATTAGTCCATGTGTGAGGCCACTTTCGTATGAAAAATGTGTCTGACTCGATTTCTTTGCGGATTCCTGTTCATAAATGTCCCCTTTAAACAAATCAGAAGGGTGCCGGGTGAAACAATATTTTAAGCAAATTCAAAATTACTTTTTTGCCTCGAAAAATGTATCTCCACATGTAGTTTGTATAGAAAAAAAATATTTCTGAAAAGTTGATCGTTTTCGAGTTATAAGCGATTTAAAATCTGAAAAATGCGAAAATATGCATTTGAGATGCTGGAAAACTCTTAAGTTTTAATAAACTGACAGATCTTTTTTATTTAAGATGACCCAAAAATGCTAAAAACATATTTTCGCGGGCAAAAAGGTGATGTTTTGAATTTGTTAAAAAATATATTAAACAAATTCTGCCAAAAATTTCGCCTGGCACCCTTCTGCAAGATTTGTTTATAGGGGATATTTTTTAACAAGAATCCACAACGAAACCAAATCAGAACAGTCAGACACAGGCAGCATAAATCCGGACCCCGGAAGTGTCATAGGTTTTCGAAACGGACCCTCAGTGAAACTAATTGGTGACCCCTGCTGTAGATGATATAAAAACTATGAGTCAAGATAGTATTTACCATGGTATAAAAACGATTTTAGAGGATATCACTAATAAATAACATGTACCCAGAACTTAAATCATTAAAAATTTTACAATGGAACGGTAGATCCGTTGTTTCGAATAAAAATAGTTTAAATATTGAATGGGTTGCATGTGAGAGTTCATTTTAAATGAAGTAAAAGACAGACGTACTCTCAATGATTGAGAGTACGTCTGTCTTTTACTTCATTTAAAAATAGTTTAATTCATTTTTTAATAACTGAAAATATTGATATTGTATTATTAAGTGAAACCTGGTTCAAACCAAAAAATTATACATTTAAAGGTTATAATGTAATTCGGGTATGCAGGTGTTGCAATTTTAATTAAAACAACTATTAGCCCAATAAATGACCGTTTTGGAGTGTAATTTCTAGGGGCAACTCCGAATTGCATGAAAATTTGGATTTAGGTTCTACTTACTCTCCACTTCAAAGTTGAATTTGTGCCGTTGGTTGCTTTTACATGGGGGGTGACATTTACCCATTCTCGGGGGGTGAAAAACGCGTGTTTAAAATAAGGCCGGAAATTGATAAATTGACTTATTTAAAGCACCTTTTGTTCTATAAAGTTTTTTATGTAAGTCAATACTTTTCGAGTTATTCACGATTTAAAATGTTGATTTTTTGACAAAAGAACTACGTTTTCAAACCGTTTTTCCCAAATAACTCAAAAAATAAAAATTTTATCGAAAAAAATATTTTTAGCAAAAGTGTAGCCTATAAAAAAACGAAAAAAACGGTGTACCAATAAAGTCCACAAATTGAGTAGAAGCAAAGTTGTGGCTCATGAAAAATACGTTCTTATTCGTCTAATTCCAAATCGAATAATTCAACGCGAAATCACCGAAGAAAGAAGCGTTTTTCGGGAAAACCTTATGAACATTTTTAAAGTTTCGAAAAAAAGCTTATTATTTGTTTTTCACAAAAGTTTACAGCATCAAAAATAAACGAGTTAGACTGAAAAAAAAGTTGGCCCCTTTTTTCGGTAAAAAAAAATCGTGAAAACCTCCCTCTATTTAGCACCCTAAATGAAATTAATCGTTTGGCTTTACCATCTATTCTAATTGTATGTGTATTGTTTATATGATCTGTAAGTTTGATTGGTTTGAAGTGCTTATTTTTGAAAACATTTGGTTTTATAGTAAAAAAAATTTTAAAAAATTTTGAAAAATTTCATTTTTTCAAAATAATTTAAAAGGTATAAGTGATAAGAAAAATCTTAGAGAGTAAAAAATGTAGGTTTTGCTATTATAAATATGCTAGTTTTATTTTTTTCTTCGTAAGACAAAAATTGGTTAAGATATGGCTGTTCAAAATTTGCATACACTCGTGATTAGTGACCCATTCAAGCTTTCTCAATCATAACCCTTTCATAAATAAACACTTTAAACCGGTGAGACTGACAGATCATATAAAAAATAGATAGGTAAGTAAGTAGTTTGTAAAGCGTTAGCGATTAATTTTATTTGGGGAGCTAAACACGGTGAGATTTTCATGATTTTTTACAAAAAAAAAGAGGGCCAACTTTATTTTGAGCGTCACTCGCTTATTTTTAATGCTAAAACTTTTGTTAACAATGAAAACAAAGCTTTTTATAAACACTTTAAAAAAGTTTAAATGGATTTTTTCCGAAAACTGCTTAATTTTTCGGTCATTTCACCTTGAAATATTCGATTTGGAATTAGACGAATAAGAACGTATTTTTCATGAGCTACAACTTTGTTTTTATTTGATTAGTAGACTTTACTGATACACCATTTTTTTGGGGTTTTTATAGGCTACACTTTTGCTAAGAATATTTTTTTCGATAAAATATTTACTTTTTGAGTTATTTGCGAAAAACCGTCTGAAAACGTAGTTTTTTTTTTCGAAAAATCAGCATTTTCAATGGCAAATAACTCGAAAAGTATTGACTTAAGTAAAAAACTCTGTGGATCAAAAGTTGCTTAAAATCAGTCAATTTATCCATTTCCGGTCTTATCTTGAACGTATGTTTTTTCACCCCCGAGAAGGGGTGACTGTCACCCCCTAAGTAAAAGCAACCAACGGCACAATTTCAACTTTGAAGTGGAGGGTAAGTAGAACCTAAATCCAAATTTTCATGCAATTCGGAGGTGCCCCTGAAAATTACACGGTATCGCCGGATTTCCCGTTCATTTACTGGGCTATATACCATTTCGTGAAATAAATATTAGAAACAATTTTAATGAGGGAATTTAAGTTTGCGGTGCTATCGTTAAATGTAACACAATAGAATTAAGTTTTTTATCTATATATAGACCACCAAATATTAGTACATCCAAAAACGACTGGATAAATGTCTTCTCACAAATCAAATCACCTTTTTTAATTGGCGGAGATATGAATGTTCATCACTTACTATGGGGCTTACTGCGTAATGATCCAGTTGGTAACCAAATTGTTAGCAGTATCGAAGACCTAGATCTTTTAATTTTGAATAATGGTAAACCTACATATCTTCCTAGATATGGTACGCAAAAATCTATGATTGACATTTCACTCTGCACAGCTAATATATCCAGTAAATTGACTTGGTCAGTTTTATCTGACACCTTAGGCTCGAATCATTTTTCTAGAACTATGAATTTTTCAATAATCAACACCTCACAAGAAATAATTTATCCAAAAAGCAAATGGAATATCAAGAAAGCCGATTGGTCCCTGTATACATCCTTAATTGAAAACATGTTTTCCAACTACAATAACTCTTTCAATACTTATCAAAATTATAGTTTTCTAATAGATTGCATTAATGATGCTGCAATTGGATCTATTCCTCAATACAAAATTTTTAAATCCAAAAATCGATCGCCTCCAACATGGTGGGACCCAGAATGCGATCTGGTAATCAATGACAGAAAAGAAGCATTAGCATTGTATAAACGTTCACCAAGCCTTGATAATTATCTAAACTGTCAGAAAGTTATTGCTTATACTAAAAAACAGTTGAAACAAAAAGCCAAAGCTAGTTGGATTAAATGGTGTTCTAATTTAAGCAAAAATACCTCCTCTAAGGAGATTTGGTCACAGGCCAACAAAATAAATCGAAAAGCACCTATTAGTATAAAACCCTTCAATGATAATCTATTAGACAATTTTTTAATAAAGTATGTCCTACATTTGCTCAAAATTCACCTACACAACCTACACAAAGTCATCATTCAAATAATCACTTCCTGTTAAAACCATTTTCTAAAACTGAATTAGATTTTGCCCTTAAAAACCGCATAAATACTTCTCCTGGTATCGATCACATAAAATACCCCATGTTAACCAACCTAACAGATGTTGCTAAAAAACTTCTTTTAAATATCTTCAATGATATCATCCAAAAAAATATAGTTATCGATTCTTTCAAAACATCTTAGTTGTTCCTATCCTTAAGCTCGGAAAAGACCCAAACATCGTATGTTCATATAGGCCAATATCCTTACTGTCTTGTATATTTAAAACTTTAGAAAGGCTTATAAAATTTAGATTAGATTGGTGGTTACAAAAAGAGAATTTACTTCCAGTAAACCAGTTTGGTTATAAAAGAGGTTTTGGAACTCTAGACGCTTTAACAACACTTGTTGTAGATGAACAGAATAACTTAACTAAAAATAACTACTTAGCAGCACTATTCTTAGATATTGAAGGAAGGAGCATATGACTCCGTTTGTTTATCAATCTTAAAACATAAAATGGTAAATTGTTTTCATACGCCAATTGCTTTCGTTATTACAATAATCAGTTTCTATACAGATAGGGTAATTTACATCAGAGATCATAATAACAAACTAATAGGTCCTCGACATAATTATCACGGTATACCACAAGGCTCAGTATTATCACCAATTTTATTTAATCTGTACACCTCTGACATACATAAGATGCAAATAAACAGCATCCCATTCAAAATCATACAATATGCAGACGACTTTTGTGTCTATGCGGAAAGCAAGAAATATGAAAACGGTATGCGAAACCTAAGTACAGTTTGTAGTTCCCTCTTTCCATGGTTCTTAGAGAACGGCTTAAATGTATCAATTAACAAATCAGCAGTATCTGTCTTTACAAGACACAATCTTCCTATAAACCAAGATGTATTACTTAGTGATCAATCTTTTACATTTAAAAATAATGTCAAATATCTGGGCCTCATTCTGGACAAAAAACTAACTTGGAAACAACACATACAATATATGCTGGATAGATGTAGCAAAGGTATTAATTTCCTTAGAATGACAACTAGAGTGTGGTGGGGCTGCGATGTTGAAACATCTTTATTGTTTTATAGGACTTATATACGATCCATTATAGATTATGGTGCTACTCTCTACGGTTCTGCCTCCAAAAACCTTTTAAGAAAAATTGACGTTTTACAAAATTCTGCCTTGAGAATCTGTTTAGGTGCTATGAGATCTACTCTTATACAACCAATACATGTTGAAGCTTCTGAACCTCCTTGGGAGATTAGAAGAAATTTACTAAGCGAAAAATGGGTACTTAAGCACACTACAAATTTCGAATTATTTTCCTGTATATGTCATCTTACCGAATCAGATCTTACTCACAGGTATTGCAGTATTGGATTAAAAAACCATCTCCGCCTTTATGTACTGCATTACAGAACAATCCTATTTTTTCAAAGAAATTAAACACAGTAGACAAAACCTTAGACTACTTTGCTCTCTTCCATAAAATTGATGTAATAATACCCACATACAACGAAAACAACATAATCAGCAACAATATCCTCAAATCTATTTTGAACTGCTACAGTGATGCAACAGTTATATACACAGATGCATCTAAATCAAGAGAAGGGACTGGCTGTGCTTATTTTTTACCCTCAGGAGGTTTCGAATTCAAGTACAAACTTCTCAATGAGTTTTCAATTTTCTCTGCGGAATCATTGGCCATACTCGAAGCGTTGAAATATATTAAAAACTCTTATACTTACTTACTTACTTAGCCGTCCTCTTGTACCTTACGGTGTCGAGGTTAAAAACTCTTATACTAAAAAAACGTTAATTCTTTCAGACTGCCTATCAGTTTTACAGAATATCAAAAATACTTTTTTGCCCAAAACATTTAGTAACCCTTACATGTCATATTTTTAATAAAGGATATGTTAAAGCATTTAGAAGACTCTGGCTTCAATATAAAATTTATTTGGGTTAAGGCACATATTGGACTCAAAGATAATGAGTATGTAGACTACTTAGCTAAATCCAGTATAACATCAGGCACTTTATTGTCATATTCTTTATGTGTATCAGATGTTATTACTATTTTTAAAAGAAACCAACTATCGATATGGAAAGATCAATGGAATCTTTACTGCTTAACAAACCCCACAAGCCACAAGATACAGCACTTTACAACCAGTGATTCCACAAAGTACCTGGTTTAAGAGTTTTAAAGCTCCACGTAAATATATAACGACTATAAATCGACTACGTTTTGGGCATGCTTGCTATCCAAGTCATTTATATAAAATAAATGTGATTGAAGACGATAATTGCAAACATTGCGGAAAGCAGGGTGAGCTTGATCATATCTTCT
Organism: Diabrotica virgifera virgifera; assembly: GCF_917563875.1. NCBI lineage: Eukaryota > Metazoa > Arthropoda > Insecta > Coleoptera > Chrysomelidae > Diabrotica > Diabrotica virgifera. The sequence continues at coordinate 78,395,487 of NC_065449.1, read as the reverse complement.
TTGGATGTACTAAGTTTCAACAGCATTCAAACTCTATCTATATAAATTTAATTAAACTTGATATGAATGCACCATTCAATATCCAGTCTCTGCTGGCTACAGGCTCACAACAAATATACAATATCATTATAAATTTCTTGTCAGATACACGCATGGTATACATAATATATTTGTACTCGGGCATGATATTTTTTATGATTTAAGTTCAGATTTGTATCCTTTTTTATCATAAATGTTATATCACTTTATCAGAGATCCATTATTGTTTGTATTGTAATATTATTGTATTGTATTATTTATTGTATCACTATATTGTTTCTGTTTAATTTTGTATTAGGGATAGGATTGTATATTCTTTATTGCAACGAAAAGCAGTGTACACGAATCAATACATACATCGGAGGTAGGAAATCCACTGAGAGCTGGAAAATTCTTAGAAATCTACGCAAAGAGACAGGAAAAGAACTTGTAACTGCAATATCACCGAATGAGTGAAAGGAGTATTTCAGCGACCTACTGACAGAAAAAAGAAATGAATTCGAAACATTAGAACCATCCCAGTACACAGTAGGAGTAACAGGATCTCCAATAAGGCTATCCACCAATGAAATTAAGAAAGTATGTACCGAACTAAAAAACGGTAAAGCACCAGGACCTGACGGGATTCCATCCGAGTTAATAAAAAACGGAACTCAAAGACTTTACGAGCATATAAGGAAACTACTACAAAGATGCATCGACAACAAAGAAGTCCCACAAGAATGGAAATTATCGTATATGTCAGCAATATACAAAAAAGGAGATCGAAAACAATGTGATAACTACAGGGATATTTCCGTTACACCAACAATCAGCAAAATATACGGAAGGATGTTAAAAAACCGAATAGAAGATGAATACAAGGAAATGGAGGCAGAAGAACAAGCAGTATTTAGAGCCGGAAGATCTACAATTGACCACCTTTTTGCAATCACACAAGTCATGGAAAAGAAAACAGCGGTTAACCAAGAGATTCATTTCGTATATATTGATCTGAAAAAAGCATACGACAGCGTACCTTTGGTAAAGTTATGGGAGGCAATGAAGAATACAAATATAAACATAGAAATCATAAAAATAATTAAACATTTTTATAGCAACACGACCACGAGAATTAAACAAGGAAACAAACTCACCGAAAGACTTCTGACAAATAAAGGGCTCAAACAAGGATGCTGCCTCTCTGCAACACTTTTTAAAATACATATATTTAGAACAAGCTCTTAAAAATTGGAAACGGAAATGCAAGAACATGGGACTCCCACTAAATGACCATACACTACCATACACTCTTTGTTTCGCAGACGACCAAATACTAATAGCACAAGACTACGATGATATATGCTACATGACAAGAAAGCTAATAGAGGAATACAGGAAATGGGGACTAGAGATCAACATAAGAAAAACCAAATATATAAATATCGGTGGAATGCAGCAGGACTTGATACTAGAAGGAGGAGAAACAATCAGTAAATGTAACAAATATAAATACCTGGGTATGAAAATCACGAATGATAGAACACTGGACGGAGCCACTAAAGAACGAAATACTCAGGGCAGGAAAGCAATTACGCTCCTAAACTCAGTACTCTGGGACAAGCAGATAAAAAACCAAAACAAGAAAAAGATCTATAACGCCGTAGTGAAAAGCATCATAACATAGGTACAGCTGCGAAGTATGGCCTATGAAGGAAAAAAGCAAAACGAATGTTAGATGCCAGAGAAATGGATTTCTGGAGCAGAGCTGCAGGAAGATCAAGAAGAGAACATTTCACCAATGAACGAATACGAGAAATAATGAAGGTCACACATACAATAAATGACGAATTCAATGAACTACAACTGCAATGGTTTGATTACGTACAAAGAATGCACGAAGACAGAATCCCAAAACAAATACAAAACTGGAAACCGCAAGGTAGAAGAAGAAGAGGTAGACCGAGGAAAAGTTGGCAGGCAGGAATAAACAAAGCCATGGATGAAAGAGGTCTGCAAGTAGATCAATGTGCGGACAGAGAGGAATGGCGAACTGGTATCGGAAGACGGAGAACGTTGTAAACCGATAATATATATATTTCCTATTTTGAAACTGATGCTTTTCTGGCAAGTACATCAGCTCTTTCATTGCCGTATATTCCCCGTTGACTGGGAACCTATACTACAGTTTGTAACAAAAATGCAGGTCATAAATTAAATCACATATTCTGGAACCAAAAGTAGTTCGATTGAACCTAGCTTATCTCCGTACAAATGTGCACATAAAAACGTTACAGCCCTTTGAATTTACAAAATGAAAATCGATTGTTTTCAATATATCGAAAACTATTAGAGATTTTTTATTGAAAATGGACATGTGGCATTCTTATGGTAGGAACATCTGAAAAAAAAATAATAGTGGAATTTGTACATCCCATAAAAATTTTATGGGGTTTTGTTCCCTTAATCCACCCCCCAAACTTTTGTGCACGTTTCAATAAAATTATTATTTTGCTCTTAGTATTTTTTCGATAAGCCAGTTTTATCGAGATACGGCTTTTCTTTTAATATGTTTACAAAAAATTGTCTTATAATGAAAAGAGTCCTTATATTTTTCAGAGAAAAAGTTATCGGAAGCAAACCCCTAATCACCACCCTCATTAAAATTAGTCATTGACCTTATTTGGTCTTCTTTATTTATGTATTATTAATAGGTTCTAGAAGTTTCACCGGCTTAGAATGATTAGTTTTTACAAAAATGGAGTTAAAAGCGAATAACGAATTTTTGTAATTTTGAAAAAATGGCCTTTTCCTCAGAATAGGAAGATTAGCATCAGAGCTACGAAAATATGTTTTAATATGAAATTGTAGGTTATTTAATTTTTAAGAACCTGGTTTGCAAAAATTTTTCTAACGCCAAAAATTCAGTGAGCTATTAAAAATTAAAACTTGTAATAGCATGCAAAAACCACCTTTACCAACCCTTTCAAAGTAATCTCTTTTTTCAACTGAAGATTTTAAAAAGATTTAATATTAATAGGCTTATAGATCTTGTAAAAACCTACAAATTTTTTTTACCAAACTTTCTTAGAAAAAAAAATAAAAAGTTACGGTTAAAAAATCAATATATTTTTTTGAAAAAAAAAGGAGTAATCAAATTGGAAGCATAATAATGTAAGTTAGCGGTATTTTTAGTCATTGGCTTTATTCATTCTTCTTTATTTATGTATTATTAATAGATTCTAAAACTTTTACTGGCTTAGAATGATTATTTTTTAAAAAACTGGAGTTAAAAGCGAATAACAAATTTTTGTAGTTTTGTAAAAATGCGATTTCCTTCGGAATAGAAAGATTAGCATCAGAGATACGAACAAATGTTTAAATATGAAATTGTAGGTTATTTAACTTCCAAGAACTTGGTTTGAAAAAAAATTTTCTGTGGCAAAAATTGAGTTAATCGTAAAAGAGTATATTATCCAAAAACATTGATTTTTTCGATATAAAAATAACACTTTCGATAGCGAATAAATCGAAAACTGTTAATTTTATCAAAAAAAAATGTATAGAACATTTTTTGCTTAGAATTAATGTTTTTATCAACTTTTGCGGTCAAAATATAATAAAAAATTTCCACCCCCAAGAAGGGGTGGCAACCACCCCCCATGGTAAAAGCGCTTTTCGGCATCATATAGATTTTGATTCTTGGACTATCCACTACTTACCTACTTACTCTCAAAATTTCAAGCAAATCGATCCATTCTGTAAAAATTTCGAGGTGAAAAGCTTCGGTTCCTCGACTCTGTTGGACTTTCCTTGGACTCTGTTCATATTACCGAAAATTCTCGTAGGTGACTACTTCTTCTTTCACGTCAAAGGACTTTGTCTTTGTAGGATCTATCCACGGAATTGTCGTAACACTAGGTGAAGAAAACGTTATTGCATATTTTAGTAAAACAATAGGAAAGGCAGAAAAGAATTATTGCGTTAGCAAAAAAGAGCTCCTAGCTAATAAAAGCTCTAGAACACTTTCATACCTTCCTTTATAACAGAAATTTTATAATCAGAACTGATCATAACACTTTGCAGTGGCCAATGAATTTTAAAAATCCGGAAGGACAAGTGGCTCGGTGGATAGAGAGACTCCAACAGTATAACTTCGACGTAGTACATCGAAAAGGGCGTCTCCTTAACAATGCCGATATTCTTTCTAGGCGACCCTGTTTAGAACGACAATGCCGACTTGAAGAAAAAGAAAACTTAATTGAAGAAGTAAGTCTCCAGGCAACCACAGTTACACAGGAAGATGATGACCAAATTTCCTTGAAAAATCTCAAGAAGAGTCAAAAGAAAGATAATGGCTTAAGAGTCATACGAGAATGGATTAAAAATTGAGTAAGACCTATTTGGCAGGAAATATCCAAATACAGTGGAACTATAAAGGCTTACTGGGCTCAATGGGAATCTCTATATCGTTCGAATGGTCTATTAAATCGGAAGTGGGAAAGTCCCGATGGAGTACGTATAGTTCAACAAGTGGTACTGCCAAAATCACACATTAAAAGTGTGTTGCAAGACCTTCATAGCAGCCTGTCTGGAGGACATTTTGGAGTAAAAAGAATACTGGCCAGAGTTCGAGACATATTTTACTGGGTTAATTGTCACCGAGATGTAGAAGATTGGTCTAAGAAATGCGATTTATGTAACGGTTAAAAAAGGCCCTAGAACAAGAAGTCGTGGTAAAATGGCACAATATCTTTCCGGAGAGCCTTTTGAACGACTTGCAGTAGATATTCCGGTCCACTCCCGCTGACAGAGAGATGAAACACGTACTTAATGGTTGCAATGGACTATTTTTCGAAATGGCCTGAAATTTCACCCCTTCCTAATCAAGAAGCGACTACGGTAGCAGAAGCATTTATAACACATGTCGTATCAAGACATGGAGTCCCTTTAGAGTTGCATTCTAATCAAGGTCGAAATTTTGAGTCATAATTATGGCAAGAATTAATGAAAATCTTGGGTATTAAGAAAAGTCGAACTACGCCTCTCCATCCACAATCAGACGGAATGATCGAAAGACATAATGGAACTATTTGTCAATATCTGTCAATGTTTGTTGCTGATAATCAAAAAGATTGGGATACCCTAATTCCTCTATTCCTGTTAGCCTACAGAAGTTCTGAACATGAAGCAACCGTTTATTCTCCATCAATGATGATCACCGAAAGAGAAATGAAGCTGCCTCAAGATCTTATTTTCGGAAGATTGCCTCCCTGCGAAGAAGAACCTTCATTCCCGACGCGACGTACATAGCAAACTTAAGAGAAAAATTGGAAAAAGTCTACGCATTTGCTCGTAAAAGTTTGAAGCTCCAAAGTGATAAAGCCAAGTTCAGGCTCGATGTGTACGCTACTGGGACAACTTTCGAAAGAGGTGACCCCGTATGGTTATACAATCCCACACGTAAGAAAGGACTTAGTCCGAAACTTCAACGAAACTGGGAAGGCCCGAACACCATCTTGAAGAAAATAAACGATCAGTTTTCATCTAGAAGTAAACCCAAGGTAGTTCATATCGAGAGATTAGCCCCATATCATGGAACTGATCCACCTTGTTGGCTTCAGCCAGACCCTGATAGACCAGTTATTCGAGACGAATAACTATAAAGGAGGGAGCAGTGTTACGACAATTCCGTGGATAGATCCTACAAAGAAAAAGTCCTTTGACGTGAAAGAAGAAGTAGTCACCTACGAGAATTTTCTAGATATCATGAAATAAGCCAGAAATGTCTGGTGACGTCTAGAACTTCAGAAAATCTATATATAGGTACACATGTGTTTGATATTTTAAGAATAGTTGTAATTCAGTTATTGAAGTTTACGTTCGTCATTGTGTTTGAATTGTAATATTTGTTGGAGTTAAATAAAATACGAAGACGAAGTAGTTTTCAATCCTAATAGTAAATTATTAATATTGAAAATATTAAAAATATTACTGAAAGATTTTTAAATTGAAAACTTATTGGTACACTTTTCTTGGTGACACCTCCAAGACTTCTACAATTTGCAAGTCAAATGGATGCTGCAGTGAAGACGAGAGGGAAGGAATTCTACAGGAAGGAATTTCCTTCCCTCTCGTAGAATTCCTTCCCTCCTTCCTTCCCTCTCGTCTTCACTGCAGCATCCATTTGACTTGCAAATTGTAGAAGTATTGGAGGTGTCACCAGGAAAGTGTACCAATAAGTTTTCAATTTAAAAATCTTTTAGTAATATTTTTAATATTTTCAATATTAATAATTTACTATTAGGATTGAAAACTACTTCGTCTTTCAATGCCATATGGCGCTAGCCACCTACTATCATCACTTCAGTTGCAATGGGTGGGAGAACCTCTCGATACGAATCAGTTAAAATATGGAGAACAGTGCCTACGTTCCTTCCGATGAAGGCTCCAATAAGAGCCGAAAATCGCGATTCAAGGGGCTGGACTGCACTCCGTATTCCGTATTGAAAAGTAAGATTGTTTTGCCTTCGCATTGCAACTGAATAAAAATGGCATACATTTTTATTTTAAATAAAATATTTTAAAGAAGTTGTAACAATATTATGATGAAGTAATGAAGATGAAGATAACATTATGATGAAGTACTAAGCCCCTTTGTTTTTTCATAAAAATTTGATGGTTTTCTGAGTACTTACGATAGTTGAATATAAGTTTTTAGAACTTCTGATGTTTTTTTTTGTTTTCTGGTTATTAATTATTAATGTTTAAATACATTATCTATTATAATTGTATTTTATTCTAAAAATAATTTTAGGTGCATGGAACGAAGATGGAAAAACTCCCAGTATATGGGATACGAAGAATCATAAAATTCCTTCTATAATAGAAGATAATAGCACAGCAGATGTGTCTTGTGATTCATATCATAAATACAAAGAAGATGTAGCTCTGCTTAAAGAACTTGGCGTGTCCCATTACCGATTTTCAATATCCTGGCCAAGAATTCTACCAAATGGTAAGTATTTCTTTAATATATTCTTTCCTTTGCCATTTTATAATATATTTAATACAGTAGACAAATAATTATAGGCCAGGGTAATAAGACAAAAATATACCCTGTTCGTGACACTCGAGCAGCCAGGGTACTGAAGCGTTTTTTCGACAAGTAATACCTATAGGAACAAATTGTAACTATTTCCTGCGTAGGATCTGGCGGCCATTTTTATTTATAAACAATTAACTGTCAAAAAATGGCATTTTTCACTTTTTTTTTTTCAAATCAATGGAAAACAGTGAAACTTACGATATTTTTAGTACAAATATCTTTGAGATTATGGAAAAAGCTTTAAAATGGCATGTTACAAAGTTTGATATACTCATTTATTGTTAATATAATTGCGAAAAAAGGTCGGAATTGCAAAAAAAATTATTTTCGCAATAACTGCTGTAAAAATTAGTGTACAGGTTTGAAATTTTTGTCAGATGAGGGTTCTTTGGTGCTTAATATATGATAAAAATTTTAAAGCGATTCATTCAATTGTTCAAATTTTATTCGAATTGTTTATCTCAGTGAGCATTTTTTTTGCACTAACATAAGTCAGAAAAAAATGAAGTTAGAACCATTCCACAGATGTCAAATGGAAGAGCATGAACTATATTTTCAACTTGGTTTAAAAAAGCGAATAAAAAATGCATTAATTAGTAATAAATAATTGTGCAAAAGTATCGTAAATCTTTCCTTATAAACTTTTTGAATAACTTTTTCCAAAAAAATTAACTTTTTAACCCTGTTTTAAGTGCACAACTACCAATTAATGTTATTTATATCATAATTGATAAAAAATTGTAATAAATATATATAATTTCTTATATAACAAAATAAAAAGTTTATAAGGAAAGATTTACGATACTTTTGCATAATTATTTATTACTAATAAATGCATTTTTTATTCACTTTTTTTAAACCAAGTTGAAAATATAGCTCATACTCTTTCATTTGACACATGTGGAATGGTTCTAACGTCATTTTTTTCTGACTTAGTTATTTAAAAAAAAATGCTCTCTGGGATAAACAATTTGAATAAAATTTAAACAATTGAATGAATCGCTTTGAAATTTTTATCACATATTAAGCACATGACAAAAATTTCAAAGCTATACACTAATTTTTACAATAGATATTGCGAAATTAATTTTTTTTGCAATTTCGACCTTTTTTCGCTATTATATTAACAATAAATGAGTATACCAAACTTTGTAATATGTCATTTTAAAGATTTTTCCATAATCTCAAAGGTATTTGTACTAAAAAAACCATAAGTTTCACTGTTTTCCATTGATTTGAAAAAAAAGGGAAAAATGCCATTTTTTGACACTTAATTGTTTATAAATAAAAATGGCCGCCAGATCCTACGCAGGAAATAGTTACAATTTGCTCTTATAGGTATTACCTGTCGAAAAAACGCTTCAGTACCCTGGCTGCTCGAGTGTCATGGAAAAAACCTTATTACCCTGGACTATTAAGGCAAAAATATAAACTCATTATCTCTACACATTGTGTTTCGCATACGACCAGGTGGTGATGGCTTAAGATGAGGAAGATATCAGTTACGTGGTAAGAAAGCTAAAAAAGGAATACAGAAAGGTGTGCCTGGAAAAAAATATGTAGAAAACGGAATAAAAAATAGATTGGGACTAACAAGATCTTGTACTGTACAAGAGAACTGCATCGTGTAATCTGGAATAAAAATACAAACAAAAGAAACAAAAATGCTATAGGTATAGTCGATTCGTTAATCTGAGACACAACTGTCTACACTACAATCACAATAAAGATGCAATAAAAATAAACAAGCACGAGGAGCACTCCCAAATCATGATTTGGGAGTGCTCCTCGAACATCCAACGTGCCTTGGTTTGTATATTTCTATATATATAGTGCATTTTTATTGTGACTTTAGTTTAGACAGTTTGTTGTGTCTATATACAATAATACGAAATATCATGACATATGCAGCAGAAATTTGGATCATAAACAAAAATAAAAACAAAGAAGCATTCGAAGAAGAAACGAAGAAGCGATCGAAATGGAATATTGGAGAAGATGCTGTGGCCTGACCAGAAGAGACAGGATATCAAATGAAGAGAAAAAAAGAAGAATGAAAGTGCAAAAGGACGCCCTGCAGTAAATAGATAAAAGAAGACAAAAATGGTACGGCCACGTTCTTTTTTCTTCACGTGAGAGGATCTGTTAAACCTTTCTCTCAGGTTTCTAAGCCATATGACGTTCTTCTTTGACCTGGCCCGCTTCTTCCGTTTTCCTTGCCTTGTATTAGTAAATGGAGTATATTATATCTCGTAAGGTGGCGTATAAGATGGCCAAAATATTCAAGTTTGCGATTCTTAACTGTTCTGACGACATCCGTAACTTTACCCATCCAATACATTACGAACTAAATGAAACACAAAATAAAAAAATCTACAGTTTCGTTTTGATTTAAATCTGTCTCCCTCCATCCTCCGATAGTACTATTTCTAGGTCTATCTGTTGTCAAGGAGGCTCCGCGGAAGACCAATTTACACCAACACGACCGTAGTTTCTCGTTATAAATTAAAACTATTTATATCGCAGTATGGTTAGAACCAGTGGGGGCTGGTGACTCAAAAATTTGGTAGTTCTGCAGTATTTTTTGGTTTTTTTTAATTCAATATCTTTTAATCGTTGTATTTTACAGCGAGGCTTTTAGTTTGATATTTTACACCATATATTTATTCATTATATATCTATTAAAAAATAATAAAGAACTTACCGATTTTCTTCTTTTCAAATTGAAGATAAATCCAATTATATCAAAAATAGCAATGGTACATTATGGCACACTAGTAATTGTTTTATAGTTTATGTTTTTAGTAGAATTTTATCGATAAATACGCGAAACTAAGGAATGCAAACGAAAAAACACTACAAACAAAATCGCCACAACAATAATTGCATTATAGGGTCTTACGAACTAACTACACACAGAGCCAAATATATTATTTTTTTTATAAATAAGCTCGATTCGTCGATTTTTTTTTAAAGCAAACTTGTCTATAACTTTTTCATTAAAGTTTGGTATTTCTTTTATAAGTGTTTTTTCTACTGACAACATGGTTAATGCTACAAGTCGGTCTTCAGTCATGGAATTTCTCAAGAATGTTTTAATCCGTTTTAAACTCGAAAAGCACCTTTCAGCTTCTGCCGTACTCATGGGCACTGTAATTAGAATTTGAAGCAGTTTTACAGTTTCTTGAAAAGGCTCTGTTAAATTATTTTCAATTAAAAATTTTAAAAAAGGTATTGCCCCATTAATGTCTCTACAGTCTCTTCTAAAATAAATAACAGATAATTCAGTCTTCAAGCGCTCCCTATCTAAATTTGGATATGACGCGCAAGTCAGGCTTAAATTATCATCTGGGAAATTAGCACAATAATTATCAAATTGCTCAGGATAAAGCAATGAAGTTGCAAGTAGGTGATTTTTAAAAGCAAATCTATCATTTGCACAATTTATGATTATATCACAAACTTCGATAGATGCTCTCCGATGATCTACTGGACTGTTATCCTTCCGTAACCTTTTAGTTGGTAATGGTTCAACGCATAAACTAGAACCTTGGTCAATGGTATCATCTATTGAATTTCTAACTGAATTCATGGATCTTTCGAAATCTGTCACCTTTTTATTGATTTCCAAAGGATCCGTTTTAGTCTTTTGAAGGGCATTATACAAAACGTCTACTTGTGGCATTATGCGATGGAAAAATGTTAACCAAAAAACAAAATTTTGATCCACTAGTATTCTTCGAATGGAAGACGCTGAACTACAGACAGCTGCCTTATCAAACGATTCTTCTATTTCTTCCATACATTCGATAAAAGAAGATCGATGTTCAAACACAACATTAACAGTTCGAATATTGAAGTTCCAGCGAGTTGGAGCGCCATGAGGAATTTTCTTTTGGACGATTTTATCTAAAACTGCCACTCGTTGTGGCGAATTTTTAAAAAAGGTAGGGATTTCATTTAAATTTCCAAAAAAAAGTCTAACTTGAGAGTTTTCGGAACAAGCCTTAGACATTATTAAATTTAATTGATGCGCGTAACAGTGTACAAAATGAGCAAATGGATATTTTTCTTTGATTCTGGCTTGAACTCCTGCGTGCTGTCCACACATGACCGCTGCCCCATCATAACTCTGAGCAATTAGTTTATTATTTGAGTTTTCCAGGATAGGATCCAAAACACTGAAAATGTTTTTGCTTAAAGTATCTGCATTTAATTTTGAAGGTACCAAATATGTCCAAAATCGTTCTACCGGTGCTTCATTTCGACAATATCTAAATACTACAACCATTTGTGATTTTGCTGAAATGTCTGTAGTCTCGTCGGCCATGACAGCTAGATATGGAGATTGCCGAATTTCCTCCAAAATTTTATCCTGGCATAATTCCAACATGCAGTCCAAAATATCATTTTGAATTTCTTTAGAAATGCCCTTAAAAACCGTCGATTCTTCCAAGTGTTGTGCTAAAGTTCTATCCAATTCAGCAGTAAAATTTATGAGGCCGCGAAAAATTCCAGGATTGTCGGATGTTTGTGTCTCGTCGTGTCCCCGAAGCGCCAATTCGAAAACACTACAAAATTTTATGCAGTCTATAATTTTTGAGAGAACATACCTATTTTTTGTTACAGCTTCATTGAATTTTTGAATATTTATCCAGTATGCAGAATCTAACTGTTCTTTAATATTCACGGAGCCTAATAAAGCATATTCCATTTGATTGGGCAAATGATGCTTAGAAGTTTCGTGCTTTTTTATTTTATCACTTAAATGTACTAAGTCTGTTACACCAACTTGCGTCCATGACTTATCACCTTCAAAGAGTACACAAGGAAAACAGAAAAGAGCGTTTTTTCTGTTGCAGCCACATATCCAACTATTTCTCGTATAAATATCGCAATTAAATTGTCGTTTGTAATTTTTCCCTCGGCTTGATCCTTCTTTTTCGATTTTAATATCCGGCAAAGGACGTCCTTTGCATTTTAATTCTAGTTTTTCGTCATAAGAATATTTAAAGAATCTCTTAACATTAATCAAATTATAAATAACATCCATCCTGAACAGCACTTTTATTCTCATATACTTAATATAAATACCGAATTACGTGCAGGACAACTTATTTTAACAGTCGTCGCGTCGCGATCACCGATTATTTAAAATTACAATAAACGTAGGTTTCTACACACTAGTTCGAACTGCGACAAATGCAGCTCAAATATTGCTTTCAGTCGTCGCCTGAAAAGTGTAGGCGAAAGTTGAGCGGGTGTTATCGGGGATATCTTTAACAGTTCACAGCTCGGAGTAGCACCGGTCTGGTCAAATAAGTGGGACTTGCTATCGCCATGAGATGCGACGGACGACAGATTAAAATAAAGGCGGCCATGCACGAAAACCATCTAAATGAATTTAGATTTTATAAGTAGTGATATTTTTTATTTAATTTTCAAAATAATTTTGTTTGGATTATTTTGGTGGTTCTGCAGCTCCGCAGCACTTATATACCAACCGCCACTGGTTAGAACGCCCTCTAACGGGGAATAAGTGAAATGAATTTCGACTCAATTCAAGTTCTCTGTTTAACCCAGATATGACAATACCAAAAGGCACCGTTAGGAAAATATTCCAATTTACGGTTCAGAGAACCCGTATAAAGTGAGTCTGTGTACTCTAATACAGAGTATGGCATTGGTAAAATAAGAAAATCTACGGTTTCGTTTTGATTTAAATCTGTCTCCCTCCATCCTTCGATAGTACTATTTCTAGGTCTACCTGTTGTCAAGGAGCCTCTGAGGAAGGCAAATTTATACCAAAACGACCGTAGTTTCTCGATATAAATTAAAACTATTTATATCGCAGTATGGTTAGCACGCCTTCTAACGGGGAATAAGTAAAATGAATTTAGACTCGATTCAAGTTATCTGTTTAACCCAGGTATGAGAATACCAAAAGGCACCGTTAGGAAAATATTCCAATTTACGGTTCAGAGAACCCATATGAAATGAGTCTGTATACTCTAATACAGAGTATGACATTAGTAAAATAGGAAAATCTACGGTTTCGTTTTTATTTAAATCTGTCTCTTTCCATCCTCCGATAGTACTATTTCTAGGTCTACATGTTGTCAAGGAGGCTCTGAGGAAGACAAAGGACCCCCACAAACCTTATGGAAAATAGGTCCCAGTGGATTTCGTTCGTACTTTGGGAAAATACTCTTTGAAGCATCCTGATAAAAAGTTCTCATGGGCACAACTCAATCGTATGAAGGATTTTCAAGATGTAGAGGTCCAAACTCGGAAAATTATAAGATTTACGGGTTATTCCCATTCCGTGAGTTACTGGTTATTTGGCAACATGTAGAAGTTTGGATCAAGAATAAGTACTAGTAGTCTAGGATTTTTTCCTGGCTATCCAATGGTGACCTTTACTTTGACCTTGACCTTCAACAGACGCCATCTTCTAGAGTTTCGAGGGTTTTAGGCATTAAATTAATATAAACAGATTACTCATGGGTTTTTGGGATCGCAAAACACGAATATGCCATCAGAATTGCCCTCCGGATGACGTGGTGGCCAGGGCCACTGCAAGGGACGTCATCTTCTAGAGTTTCGATGGTTTTCGGCATTTAATTGATGCAAATGAATTACTGGAGGGTTTTTTGAGGTCGCTAAGCACGAATATCCAGAACCGACTCCCGGAGCACCTGGTTTCCAAGGCCAATGAAAGTGGCTCCTGGAGTTTCGAGGGTTTTTAGGGTTGCTGAATACGAATACGTGATCACATTGTGCCGTAGACACAATGTGATTCGTGGGTCGGATCTGATAGTGTATGCATGTTTAGCAACCCCAAAAATCTAAGAGTAATCCATTTGATTCCTCCGAAACTCCAGAAGATATCCTGTCTTAGGCACCAGGTGCTCCTGTGTCTGTGCTGATCACGTATTCGTGTTCAACAACCTTAAAAACCTATAACTAATCCGTTTGCATTAATGTAGTACCAAAAACTCTCGAAACTCCAGGAGCCACTTTCATTGGCCTTGGAAACCAGGTGCTCCGGGAGTCGGTTCTGGTGGCATATTCGTGTTTAGCGACCTCAAAAAACCCTCCAGTAATTCATTTGCATCAATTAAATGCCGAATACCATCGAAACTCTAGAAGATGACGTCCCTTGCAGTGGCCCTGGCCACCACGTCATCCGGAGGGCAATTCAGATGGCATATTCGTGTTTAGCGATCTCAAAAACCCATGAGTAATCTGTTTATATCAGTTGAATGCCGAAAACCCTCGAAACTCTAGAAGATGACGTCCGTTGAAGCTGAAGGTCAAGGTCAAAGTAAAGGTCGCCATTGGATAGCCAGGAAACTCATAGACTACTAGTACTTTTCCTTGCTCCAAACTTCTACATGTTGCCAAATAACCAGTAACTCACGGAATTGGAATACCCCGTAAATCTTATAATTTTCCGAGTTTGGGCCTCTATATCTTGAAAATCCTTCATACGATTGAGTTGTGCCCATGAGAACTTTTTATCAGGATGCTTCAAAGAGTATTTTCCCAAAGTATGAACGAAATCCACTGGGACCTATTTTCCATAAGGTTTGTGCGGGGTCCTTTACATTAAAACGACCGTAGTTTCTCGATATAAATTAAAACTATTTATATCGCAGTATGGTTAGAACGCCCTCTAACGGGGAATAAGTGAAATGAATTTCATCTCGATTCAAGCTCTCTGTTTAACCCAGGTATGACAATACCAAAAGGCACCGTTAGGAAAATATTCCAATTTACGGTTCAGAGGACCCGTATGAAACGAGTCTGTGTACTCTAATAAAGAGTATGGCATTAGTAAAATAAGAAAATCTACGATTTCGTTTTGATTTAAATCTGTCTCCCTCCATCCTCCGATAGTACTATTTCTAGGTCTACCTGTTGTCAAGGAGGCTCTGAGGAAGACAAATTTACACCAAAACGACCGTAGTTTCTCGTTATAAATTAAAACTCTTTATATCGCAGTATGGTTGAACGCCCTCTAACGGGGAATAAGTGAAATGAATTTTGACTCAATTCAAGTTCTCTGTTTAACCCAGATATGACAATACCAAAAGGCACCGCTAGGAAAATATTCCAATTTACGGTTCAGAGAACCCGTATAAAGTGAGTCTGTGTACTCTAATACAGAGTATGGCATTGGTAAAATAAGAAAATCTACGGTTTCGTTTTGATTTAAATCTGTCTCCCTCCATCCTCCGATAGTACTATTTCTAGGTCTACCTGTTGTCAAGGAGGCTCTGAGGAAGACAAATTTACACCAAAACGACCGTAGTTTCTCGATATAAATTAAAACTTTTTATATCGCAGTATGGTTAGAACGCAGTCTAACGGGGAATAAGTGAAATTAATTTAGACTCGATTCAAGTTATCTGTTTAACCCAGGTATGACAATACCAAAATTCACCGTTAGGAAAATATTACAATTTACGGTTCAGAGAACCCGTATGAAATGAGTCGGTGTACTCTAATACAGAGTATGGCATTAGTAAAATAAGAAAATCTACATTTTGATTAAAATATGTCTCCCTCCATCCTCCGATAGTACAATTGTGTAAATTTGTCTTCCTCAGAGCCTCCTTGACAACAGTTAGACCTAGAAATAGTACTATCGGAGGATGGAGGGAGACAGATTTAAATCAAAACGAAACCGTAGATTTTCTTATTTTACTAATGCCATACTCTGTATTAGAGTACACAGACTCGTTTCATACGGGTTCTCTGAACCGTAAATTGGAATATTTTCCTAACGGTGCCTTTTGGTATTGTCATACCTTTGTTAAACAGAGAACTTGAATCGAGTCAAAATTCATTAAACGAAGAAACACGTTGTGTAGAATACTGTTGGTGTTCGAATTAAGATAAGGTTTATATTTAAAATTTATATAAATATTCTTGGTTGACAAGTAAAATAATCCAAACTTTTATTTAAGGTTTCAATGATTACATCAATCCTCTTGGAGTAGCTTATTACAAGAATCTTATAGCTGAACTGAAAGCTAACAATATTCAACCTCTAGTAACAATTATTCATTCAGATCTTCCTCAAGTACTTGGTGATTTAGGGGGCTATTATAATGCTTCATTTCCTGATTGGTTAAGAGATTTTGCGAGAGTTGCTTTTGATGAATTTGGAGACGATGTAAAATATTGGTTTACTATAAATGAACCATACGAAGTTTGTATACATGACGGTGCGGAAACGGCCTATGACTGTGCTGCAAATTTACTTAGAGCTCATGCTAAAATCTGGCATATGTATGATGAGGAATATAGATCTAAACAACATGGTAAGTATTTAAATCTGTGGTTCATATTTATATATATTTAAATTTTGTGTAAAGGAATCTTTGATACATATTATAACAGTTATAATATGAAAGCGATATCAAATTTTCATAACATTTAAGATGTAACATTTTTTGATTTAAGACCATAACGTAGCCAAAATATTTTATTACAAGCTAAAGAAACAAAAAAAGAAAGTTAATAAGAGATTAAAAATAAAATTTCGATATTAAATTATTAATTCACTATTTTCCATATTATTTGATTTAATTACATTTACACAAAATAATATCAGAATGATTATTTTAATAATAACAAAATATTCAAAATTTTACCTTAGAAGTGTTATAACTAAAGTCCGGATTATAAGCATCTTGCTTTTTTTGATTAATATTAGGATTTTTAGTAAAAATGCTTATTTTAAAGACATGTTGCTTATCTTTGTTTATTTTGCTTCTGATGATAAACTATAGTTAAATTTCATGTATTACTTCCTGTCTTAAGCAAAATTCTATAAGTATACAGAGCTATAAAACCCTAATAATTCAATAAACCATAAGAATTTTAATCCCTTAGGCTTAGGAGATAAACGAGAAAACCCATTGTTATACCTGTCCATGTAAAAAACTAATATTTGTCTGCAGAAAGCCCAAATTTATTATATTGTTGTAAAATACTTTTCGGTAGTATCGGTACATTTGTCTAAAATTAAATACCTACTTTATTTAATTACAAAAGCATTTATTTACAGAAAAATACAAATTTACAAATGTGCACAAATACAAATAGTTTTTTAGTCATCTTCCAGTATACGAATCGGTTCTGTGATATTGAAAATGCTCCATAAGCAGACTATTCGAATTTTTAGAAAAAAAAACATAGCTTCTTCATTTTTGGCGATAAAAAGTTTTTTCAAAAATGATTTTGTAGGATTTTTGAAGAGCTATAAGACTGTGTAAATTAAATTCCGTAAGAACGCTTAGTTCTTAATTGGGGTGGGTTTAAAGGGCACGAATAAGGGGGTGTTTGCTCGTAAATAGAGGTTTTAAACAGCTATATCTCGCTAACTGTTCACTGTAATGAAAATCTATGTACAAGTAAATTTTAGTTATTAAAAAAGCTACAATTTATTAGTCTATCATTATTTTCGTAACTCCAGTATTTTCGGAGATACGTTGAAGTAAAAGGTGAAAAATACGAAATTGCAAAAAATCAATTTTTCTTTAAACTCCAGTTTTTCTAAAATTAGGAATTTTAAATAGGTCAAACTTCTTGGATGTATTGGTAATACAAATATTCAAGGAATTACAGAAAAGTTAAGATTAATTTTTAATTAGGAGGGTAGTTAGGGGGTTGTTTTCACTGATTTTTTCGTAGAAAAAAGCAGGTACCGACCTTTTTTTGATCATAAGACTAGTTTGTCCTAAACGTGATAGGATAAACTAGTTTGACCTAGGCTAAACTAGTTTATCCTGATATTAATACGGATAATGCAGGACTCACTAATAGTATGGCCTAGTATAAACATTATAGTATACCTACAAAGCCAAAATAAATAGATAAACTGAATAAAATACTCTGTAATTGGAAGTTAATCATGTTTATTAAAATTTATAACGAATCGTCGTTAAAATTAATGGACAATTGGTAATACAGATTATAAAAAATAATAATAGTCGAGGAAATGCAACTGTAAAAATGGCAAAACCTCGCAATTTTTTAGTCCATTATCGATTTGTACAAAAATTTGTGATTAGGCTCATTTCACTCTCTAGTTCATTTTCTATATTGAACCGTTGTACACTTTTGGTTTTTTTAAGGGTGGAAACTACCCCTAATTGTAAAAAATTATAAAATCACATTTTAAACTTTAATATTGTCAATGTTTGGTTCTTATTAGTTAAATAATTATTGTTTTATGCTTTAAGATATAATATCATAATATTTCAACCCTTAAAACACCCCTTGTTGGAACTATATATAAAAAATTTACTTATCCTAAAAAAACAATTTTGGCTTGTATCGATTTACATAAAAATTTGAGATTAGGATCATCTCACCCTGTACTTCATATTCTATATCATGCTCAAGGGCGTGATTATTGATTGATCATGATTATTTTTAGGGGTGTAAACTACCCCTTATTGTCAAAAATTATATAAAAACATTGTAAACTTTAATATGGGTAAAATTTGGTTTTGATTAGTGGGTAGTTAGGGGGTTATTTTCACTGATTTTTTCGTAGAGAAAAGCAGGTACCGACCTTTTTTGATCATAAGTCGCTCAATTTTTATGCCAGAAACTTTTTATTATTTTTTTAAAAGGCCTAATTATATACTTGAAAAAAGTTTATTCAAGTTTTCTTCGAAAAATGCAAAGTTTTCCCGTTATTGGGCTTTGAATATTTCAAATTATGCATTTGACGAAAAAAGCTAACCTTTAACATGCAGTATCTCGGTTTGTATTGGTCGTATAGACATTATAGAAAAATAATTTGATTTGTGTTACTAAAAGACACAATTTTGATATCTACAATTTTTTTTATTAAATGCATATTTTTCGAGTTATTCTCAAAAAACTCTCTAAAAAAGTGGATTTTTTCGTCGAAAAACTGATACTTTCAACCGCGAATAACTCGAAAAATATTAGTTTTACGAAGAAAATGTAAAAAAACATTTTTTCCTTAGTAATACTTTTTACATCGATTTACATGTATGTATATTATTACATTTACAGTTAAAATGTAATAAAAAATTCCCACCCCCGAGATGGAGTGGCAACCACCCTAGTCTGGGCAGATTATCGGAGAATAGGCCATTTTTGGGAAAAGTTATTTACCAGCAATTTTATTGCTAGAATCGAATCTTATGACTGTATATATTAATAATATAAGTATGCAAAGTCCGCAGATAGTGTACTACTTTTTTTATAACACAATGGCGCCCGAAAATCGTGTTTTTGCAATTTTTGCTTTATAACTCCAAAGATTTTAACTTTACACCAAAAACACCCAAATAAAAATTCACCGTAATTAAATTCTGAATAGACACGTCTTTTTCCCGATTTACTTAGACGAAAATTTTTCCCGGAAAATGCGGGTTTTCCAACAAAATCTTTAATTTTCAACTAAAATTTTAAATAAGTAATTGTTTATCAATAATTAAATAACTTGGTAATATAAAAGCTCTTTTCGTATAAATTATAATTCCAGAAGCTGATGGAAATTGAATAAACAGTTTAGCAACAATTGAATTGTTAATTAAAAATTTACGGTCGCTATAATAACCACAATAATTAAGATACATAAGAATAATTAGGATTTTTGTATAAAAAGATACTGTACCTATGTAATGTACTTTACAGAATTAAAATAGGACTATTTAAGCGGCCTCAGGAATATTTTAAAATTATAAACAATTTTTTGGCTTATAGACAAATAGAATATCTCGGAAAATATTAAATCAATTTAAATCATAAAAACGGTATTGGAAAAAAAGCGGCAAGGCGCTTCTTTTAAAAGAAAAAAACTTTTATTTGTGATGAGTGGTTCCTGAGATACAAACGGTCAAAATTGA
Organism: Diabrotica virgifera virgifera; assembly: GCF_917563875.1. Taxonomy (NCBI): domain Eukaryota; kingdom Metazoa; phylum Arthropoda; class Insecta; order Coleoptera; family Chrysomelidae; genus Diabrotica; species Diabrotica virgifera. The sequence goes on along the minus strand of NC_065449.1, from coordinate 78,375,456 downwards.
CCGGCATTTACGGCAAAGATATAAACAATAGGATCATCATTTTCAAACCATCACCTTTTTATTTCGGTCCTCTTTCTGCACACCAATTTTCATATCTTTAAAATACTCATAGCATATATTATTATAATAAAAACTATCGATATTACGAGTGAAAATTGACAAAAATAGCAAAATTCCAATCAAAAATTAGGCTGGAGAAAATGTAATCTTTAAGTTCAAAATCGGTATACGTTAAAAAAAATGCATTTTCTCGGCTTCTCATGGAGCAATTTTCTTCATTCTTTTTTTGTTCCCAAGTAACTCGAGTAGAGCCATCTAACTAACGCATTATTAAATGTCAAAGTTGCTTTTGTTTTGTTATAATAAATTAATTTATTTATTATAACAAAAATTTGTAATTTGTTTAAATAAAGATTGTTTAAATAATTATACAGCTTTCAAATGAGAATATTTCTGTTTTTAACGTTAAAAGGTACACTTATAGTAAGTTTATCTAAAAAAAGTCTACAACTGGAAAAAATATGAAGTTTTCTTTTCTTATAAATAAGTTATTCTATTATAACAAACAAAAGCAAGTTTGACATTTAATAATGCGTTAGTTAGATGTCTCTACTCGAGTTACTTGGGAACAAAAAAAAAATAGCATGAAGAAAATTGTTCCATGGGAAGCCGAGAAAATGCATTTTTTTAACGTATACCGATTTTGAACTTTGAGATTACATTTTCTCCAACCTAATTTTTGATGGGAATTTTGCTATTTTTGGCAATTTTCACTCGTAATATCGATAGTTTTTATTATAATAATATATGTTATGAGTATTTTAAAGATATGAAAATTGGTGTGGAGAAAGAGGACAAAAATAAAAAGGTGATGGTTCAAAAATTATGATCCTATTGTTTATATATTTGTCGTAAATGCCGGTCAACTTTGACCGGTAGTATCTCAGGAACCACTCATCTTTTAAAAGAAGTGTCCTGCCGCTTTTTTTCCAATACCGTTTTCATAATTTAATTTAATTTAATATTTCCCGAGATATTCTATTTGTTTATAAGCCAAAAAATTGTTTATAATTTTAAAATATTCGTGAGGCCGCTTAAATAGTCCAATTTCAATTCTTTAAAGTACATTACATAGGTAAAGTGCCTTTTTATACAAAAATCATAATTATTCCTATGTATCATAATTATTGTGGTTATTATAGCGACCGTAAATTTTTAATTAACAATTAAATTGTTGCTAAACTGTTCATTCAATTTCCATCGGCTTAGGAAATTGTAATCTATACAAAAAGGGCTTTCATATTACCAAGTTATTTAATTATTGATAAACAATTACTTATCTAAAATTTTAGTTGAAAATTAAAGATTTTATTGGAAAAACCCGCATTTTCCGGGGAAAATTTTCGTCGAAGTAAATCGGGAAAAACACGTCTGTATGCAGAATTTAATTACGGTGAATTTTTATTTGGGTGCTTTTGGTGTAAAGTTAAAATCTTTGGAGTTATAGAGCAAAAATTGAAAAAACACGATTTTCGGGCGCCATTTTGTTTATAAAAAAAGTAGCACACTATCTGCGGACTTTGCATACCTATATTATTAATATATACAGTCATAAGATTCGATTCCAGCAATAAAATTGCTGGTAAATAACTTTTCCTTGTATTTTGCTAATTAGCCCAGAGTACCCCAAGGTTTTAGCGTTCAGCGGCATGATATAGAAAATGATCCTTGGACTATCCCCTACCTTCTGTGAAAATTTCAAGTAAATTCGTGCTGAACAAAAAAATTGCGTGACAAAATGCTTCATTTGCTGGACTATAAGTGTTTTTTTTTCTCCATGGTGACACTTGAATTGTGGATTGTGGAGTATAATTGTCTTTGTGCACTTGCATCTGTTTGTGCAACAGTTTTTGTTCCAGCTGCATTTGACAAATCCTTTTCCGATCCAACTGAATCTCTCGTAGCTGCAACCCTTAGCGATATTTTAGAGATAATTTATCCAAGTTTCTGGTTTAAATGTCTCTAAAAGGTTTTTAATTGTTTACCGATCAGAATTCGACATTTGCAATCAAACTTTTTTAGAGGTATAATATACCCATATTATATAGGCCTAGGCCAAACTAGTTTATCCTAATGCGTTCAGAACAAACTAGTTTGGCCTAGGCCAAACTAGTTTGTCCTGAAATCGAGTTTGGCCGGTAACGTATACATTGAATTCAATATTACATCTTTTTGTAGGTAAGGTTGCAATGGTGCTTAATACAAACTGGTACGAACCGGAAACAGATAAAACTGATGATATTATTGCAGCTGAGACAAAGCTGCAATTTGTAGTAAGTTATAATCCATATCACATAAAATTTAACTATGTAACGCATTTATTTATGTATTTCAGGGCGGATTTTTTGGACACCCTCTATATCATGGTGATTGGCCACCAATTATGAAATCTCGTATAGGTTTAAGAAGCAAATTAGAAGGTTATGCTAAATCACGTCTTCCTGAATTCACCCAAGAAGAAATAAAGTACATTAAGGGAACAAATGATTTCTTTGCTTTCAATTCATATACAACAAGTATAATTAGAGCTATTGACGAACCAGAAATAGGAGATCCTACTCCCGAGAAGGATATTGGCGTTTACGAATATCAACGTGATGACTGGGATTCTTCTGGTTCAACTTGGCTAAAGGTTTGATTTTTAAATCCTATTTTATTTATCATTTGATGCAATCAGTAAGACATTCATTCTATTTTCAAACAAATAATGGCAAATATTTAGCTACTGAAGTATTAGAAATATCTACAATCATTTTCATATTGAAATTGAAATTGAAAATGTTTATTCATTTTTCATTTATATATTTACACCAGGCTGTGGGTGAAAAAACGTGATATAATTCAGGAATTTTTGAAACCTATCAGGTGTTGTAAAGGACGATGGTAGGAATAACTTATACTAAAATGTAACCAAAAATTTCAGGAGCTTTTTTATTTATCACGTTTTTCATTTGTTAATTTTGCATTTTTTAAAGATTTTTAATTTTGTAGCTTAGGATATTCATTTTAGAGAAAAACTTTTAAATTAAATAGAAAATTGTAGTCAATTAAAAAACCTACAATTTGGGCTATAACAAGTTTAATTTCGTTAATAATCAAACAAAAAAAATTATAGAGCCCGATTGGTAAACTTGTTGCTTAGATATTATAACTTGTTTATCCCAAGGGGTCAAATGTCGAAGGCTATAACTTTTTGAAAAAAAAAACGTAGAGAGTTAATCCAAGATCCACTCTCCTTCTAAAGACTTATATTTTCATATTCTGATGTAAATGAATGCGTAAGACATTTTTCAACCTCTTATTTCGAGTTTGAAAATAAGGGGAAAAATTTCGTTATAAACATTTAGAACTGAAGCCGCCCCTGTAAATTCTATGAGTTTCTAACTTGCAGATTAGTGTTGCTGAAGACAAAATAAAGATTCAAAACAAAATAAATTTTCTACGACCAATTGTAGCCGAGATAATTGCTTTTGTTTTCTTAAATCGTAGTGACTTTATTTATAACAATTAAGAAATTATTTCACAGTCATCAACTAAAGAAAGACTTATATTATCTTAAACTAAAAATTATTTTAAACGAAAATTACATTTAATTATTAAAAATGATTTTTAAGTGTACTGGAGATTTATTTTTCTGTACGAATGTGGTTTATTGTGTCGGTTGCCCTTAGCAACGGTTAGCAACTTATAGTCCATTGAATCACGGTTTTTGCTCCAAATTTGAAAGCACCGCTTGGATTGACTTGAAATTTAGCAAACACATAGATAACATGTCAAAGAATAAAAATTGTATTGGGCCTCTGTGTGCATTTGCCCTGGGGTGACCTTCACCCCTTAGAAGGGATGAAAAAATATACGTTCAAAATAAGTTAGGAAATGGATAAAACGTCTAATTCTAAGCAACTTTTGTTCTACAAAATTTTCTCATTTAGTTAATACTTTTCGAGTTATTTCCGAGTAAATTTGTTCATTGTTCAAAAAGAAAAAAACCCGTTTTTTGGCAAATAACTCAAGAAGTATTTTATTGAAAAAAATATTCTTAGCAAAAATATAGCCCATTAAAAATTAAAAAAAATGGTGTATGTATGAACTCACTAGACTCAGCAGAAGTAAAGTTCTAGCTAATGAAAATAGGTTCATATCCGTCAAATTTCAAAGTGAAATACACAAAAAATGATGAACTTTTTGGAGATCACTTATTACAACTTTTTTAAAGTGTTAAAAAAATATGTGTATCTATCTGTTTTTTAAAAAAGTTTGTAGCATCAATAGTAAGCAAGTTACACTTAAAACAAGGTTGATCTCTTTTTTTTGGTCAAAAAAACTCGAAAAGTCACCCCCTTTAGCATCAAAATTAGCATCAAAAATGAAATTAATCCTTTTTACTTCATAAGTTGTTTTATCGTGTATGTGTCGTTTATGTCTGCAAGTTTCATTGGTTAAAAGTGCTTATTATTTAAGGGACTGTAGTTGAAAGGACTTGAACTAGTCAATAATCACGAGTGTATGCACATTTAGAACAGCCATATCTTAGGTCTTTCTTTAGTCAATGACTGTGAAATAATTCCTTAATTATTATAAATAAAGTCACTACGATTTAAGAAAACAAAAACAATTATCTCGGCTTCAGTTGGTCGTAGAACATTTTTATTTTGTTTCGAATCTTTAATTTGTCTTCAGCAAGAATAATCTGCAAGTTAGAAACTCATAGGATCTACAGGGGTGGCGTCAGTTCTAAATGTTTATATGAATATGAAAATATAAGTCCATACAAGGAGAGTGGATCTTGGATTAACTCTACGATTTTTTTTTTCAAAAAGTTATAGCCTTCAACATTTGACCCCTTGGGATAAACAAGGTATAATATCTAAGCAACAAGTTTACCAATCGGCCTCTATAAATTTTTTTATGTTTGGTATTGAAAGATCATTATTTTAGAGCCTTAAAAAATAAATAAAAGTTATTTTTACAGTAAATAATGCAATTGCAAAAAACGGCTATGTTGGACCTTTCGCAGGCTGTTTTGCAATAATGTATTAACAAAATTAAACTTGTTATAGCCCAAATTGTAGGTTTTTTAATTTACGACAATTTTTTATTTAAAAGTTTTTTTTTCGAAAATGAATATCCCAAGCTGCAAAATTAAAAATCTTTAAAAATTGCAAATTTAACAAAAAATGAAAAATGTCATAAATAAAAAAGCTCCTGAAATTTTTGGTTACATTTTAGTATAAGTTATTTCTGGCATCGTCCTTTACAACACCTGATAGGTTTCAAAAATTCCTGAATTATATCCTGAAATCGACCTATTTTTTACCTACAGCTTGGACTAATTTACTTACTCTATTTGAAGTACTAAACGAACCATTCTCGCCGGAAATTTACCTCCTGAGCAGATGGGATGTGAATTATAAATTGCAAAATTCCCTCATCTTCCTATAACCCCAGAATCCGCATGGCTTGCATTTTTGCCTCGGACGGTGTAACCAGAGAAGGTTTTCCATTGATTTTAATCTGGTACTATAGTATGTAATGATATCATTTTATGTGCTACTATATTAAAAACTTAAACTTTTTTCTAGCAGATATCCCTAGGACATCCCTGCCGTTTCGTTCGTTGCAGTCCATGACTGCTCTCGGTGTACCTAGTATCCTGGTTCATTCAGAGATAAGAGCATATTATGTATTTCCTGATGAGGGACTAAGAAGTCTCGAAACCGGTAAAGTTATTTGATGTACTCTCTGATTAAACTAGAAATACAATACGACTGCAGTTTCTTGTTGCAACGAAATTGAAAATGTTTAGTCATTTTTAAACGCTTTTCTTTACTTCAATAGTTTGCATCAAATCTTTAGACGATAATTTGACTGACTTTTCTTCAATGCAAATGAATAGTCAACAAATTTTTTTTATGTTTATTAATTGTTAAAAAAAACGATTTTAATGGAAAATGCTTAAATTCTCTTGTTTTTTACAATGTAGAAGCTTGAAACTATTACGGATTGTAGCTAATGATATGAACTATATAGGGGAGTGCATATAGATTTTCACTTCGGAAAAAATCAAACAAGATAGAACTTTTGGTAATTCCATTAAGAAATGTTTAATAAACAACCTATCAAAAAGTTCTACTCGTGAAGTGGGTGCTTCATTTTTTATTAAACAAATGAACTACGAAATTAGATGTTTTTTTAAATACCTCCGAAAATATAAATTTTAGAAAAAAACTGATTTAACCATTGAAACATTCAGAAAATTTTACAAAAAAAACCTTATATAAAGATTTTTCTAAAATTAAATCTGTAGCTTCTATAATTTTTTATTTATAACGCTCAAGTCACCCTTCTCACAAACATTGGCGCACTGTAAACTAGCGTACGGCAAAGTGCACGGTTGAGTTATTTTAATGTAATTCTTTAACTAATCGATCAAATGAAATCTTACATATTGAACGTGAAAGAAGAATAATTAAGCTATCTTAGAGTTATAATAAAAAGAAACAAAATGTATGGACATAAGTACGGTGTGGGCTGAAAATGAGACTTACATGAATTTTGTTTAAAAATGATTTAAAAATGTGTAACTAATACAATTTTTCTTATAAAACCCTCAATTTTGCACAACTTACCTTTCAATCATCTTACTAAATGATATTTCATTCAAAAAAATCTCAAAAATTTAATTCAAATGATACGACGTCTCAAAAAATGTAATTTTTGAAAACTTCATAGTTTTACAGAACTAACACCACTTTAAGACGGTATTACTCAATTTTCAACAGATCTATTACAGTTTTGTAGGTGTTTTTTTAATTTCAGGATGTAATCTTTAAAATGCACTAAATTATTTTACTTTAGAAATTAAATAGACTATTTATTTTTGAGAAAATTAAGAAAGATAACAAAAATGTAATGCAAAAACCGAAAATTACCAGCTAAAAAAATGTTTATACAAAGTGATCAAAACTTTTTTCTGTAAAACTTATCTAAAATACATTTAATAATAAGCTTCAACAATAATAAATGTTTAACAAAAACTTTTTTTTTACCTCTTATACAGTATGTCTGCGTAACTTGGAACCTATTGATAACTTTTTCATCATCAGTCTTACGAAAAAAAGTTATTCTTTATAAAATACTCTGCATTGTATATAATGTAAAATGCAATCATCAAATAGAAAATTTTATTAATTTTATACGATTTATGTCAAAAAATATGAATTTCACTCACAAGAGTAAATTACCTTTATATTTCACAATATCGAAAATTGTTATAAAAAAAAGTTGTTTGGAATTAAAAAATATGTTTCAGTATTCAACTACGTCCTTCTAATTCAAATATTGTGAATAATAAAGGCACTTGACTCTTAAGAAAAATTCATATTTTTTACATACCTCGTATAAAATTGAAAAAATTTGATATCTGATGATTGTATCATAGATTTTAGACCAGGAAGAGCATTTTATGAAGAATAACTTTTTTTCGTAAAATTGATAATAAAATAGTTACAATAATTGTAATAAAATGATGATGGGTATCCGTAATTTGAGAAAAAATTGAAAATTTTATTTCGATTAGAATAATGTAATTATATATTAAAACATAGTTTTTAATTTCAAACAACTTTTCATAATAGCATTTTTTGATATTCTGGAATAGTACTTTACTCTTTAAAGAAATTCATATTTTTGACATAACTCGTATAAAATTGATAAAATTTGATATCTGGTGGTTGAGTTTTAGATTTTTGACTATTCAGAGTATTTTATAGAGAATAACTTTTTTTCGTAAAATTGATAATAAAAAAGTTTTCCATGTGGTTCCTAGCTACGCAAACATACTGTATAAGAGCTTCTGTATAAGAATTCTCAAATTGTAATGCCATATTATTCGGATTCAGCATAACCAAAAACAAAATAGAAACATATTTGATCAAAGTAAAATGATGAATTTAACGATATTTTTAAAATTATTTATACAAAACAATTGTTATTGTTTAAACTATTAATAAAGAATTAGCGGCCAAATCTGCGAGTAGAACTTTTTACTTTAACATGTATATAAACTAACAAAAAAAGTTTAAAAAAAATATAAGCTTGTTTGAATTATTCCGAAACAATGCATGTTTTCGTTCTAATTGCACTCCCCTAATACATAATTTCACTTTTTACGTTAATTGTTTACGTTATGCTTCATAAATAAACAATAAAGTTTCAAATTTTGAACGCTCATATATTTGTTTATATATAAATCGGCGTTTATATGTGTCAAATTTCAATACGATACGAAACAAAACTTCAACCAAAACTCGAATTAAAAAAATTCGTGTTTTTATCGTTGTCTTAGAAAAACCACCCGTAGAGACGTTTTGTGCTACAATTAACATTATAGAATTCATTTTGTCGCATTAATTAATTAAACGCTTTTCTTTAGTTCAACCGTTTTTGTCCAATCTTTGGAGGTTAATTTGACTGGCTTTTTTTTCAATGCAAATGACTAAAAATTTGCAGACATATGCATTCGCGGGAACAATACACGAATAGTCAATAAAAACATTTTTGTTTATTGTTTAAATAAAAAAACGATTTTAACGGAAAATGCTTAAATTCTCTTGTTTTTTACAATGAAGAAACTTGAAACTTTTACAGATTGTAGCTAATTATATGAACTCTACACAATTTCACTTTTTACGTTAATTGTTTACGTTATGCTTCATAAATAAACAGTAAAGTTTCAAATTTTTTGCCGATTCCGACTACTTTTCATGTTTTGCACATCATATGTTTTATACATATTTTAATAAACACGACGATATATTTTAATGTTTGAAAAGTGTAAGACTAAAAAGTAAAAAATAAAAAAATATGAAAAAAAATTTTTAAAAAACTCTTTTCTTTAGTTACGAGTGACTAAAATTAAATATATTATAAAAAAATCAACTAAAAAGCAAAAAATAAAAAAAAGTTGAAAAAATCTAACACATTCGTTAACGAAAAGCGTGGTGCGAAAACCGTTTATTCGATGAAGACGCGCCACGCTTTTCTTTGACGAATGTGTTAGATTTTTTCAGTTTTTTTTTATTTTTTGCTTTTTAGTTGATTTTTTTATAATAGGTTTAATTTTAGTCACTCGTAACTGAAGAAAAGCGTTTTTTAAAAATATTTTTTTTTTATATTTTTTTATTAATTTTCATATTTGTTTATATTTCATTGCTTTTATGTTAATGAACATCGGCATCCAATAGCTAACCAAAGTAAATTTTTAAAACTCAAACAAAAATGTTAATTTATTAAATTCTTATGGATAATTTTGAATAGTCGACAGTTACCCTAAATCTTCTTTTTGTCCTCTTCTTCTTCTTATTTAAGTTCAATCTTCTTAATGAAAGGTTGGATATCATTATCATTAACTTTACTCTATCTATCTACCGCTGCTCTGAAGAGTTCTATAGAACTGCTTTTAAACCAATCCATTAAATTTATTTTTCAATCATGATACTCTTCTTCTGGCTTCCTTCTCTTACTTTTCCTTTCATTATTAGTCTTAGCATTTGATATCGCTGTCTTTTCATTACGTAATTAACTAGTTTTGATGGGAAATAAGCCACAATTTTACTGAAAAAATGATTTTATTAAAGTTTCGACGCCCAAATCGGGTGTCGTTGTCAAAATAAAAAAATATTAATGAATTTAACAAAAATGTTGCTTAGTAAAAAAAAATTCTTCTAGCAATTTATTAAATCTGACTCATTTATATCGGCAATTCAGACATATATTATATATTTTAAAGTAGAAGACTTTAAAATGAAATTGCCAATATTTATGAGTTGCATTCCTGGGACGACTTTATTGACAGATTACACAGATATTCTATTACATGAAATCAACCCCAACTCAAGAATATCCGTCACAAAAAAATCATAACATGTGATCTGTCTTTAAAAAGACAACCACATGCAATGGTGACAGTAAAATTCTCGCGCTAGAGATTCCATAGTAAATCACGAGGGAAAACTAGGAAAAAACTCGTGATACTATCTTGATATCGTAATTATTAGGTCTTACTTTAGTTTACTCTCAAAACTAATACCAAATTCTGACCTTAATATGTACATATATGTTATTTTAAATTATAAATAATATTAGTAATACATAGATATATAAACAATACTAAAATATAAAATATGATAATTAACATAGAGTTCAGTGGAGAGATTCAAGTATAGTCCTGAAAGAAACAGATAGTAAAAAGAGAAAAATCAAAGAAGCGGCTTTAATTATGCTAAATGAAACCAATTGTGTCGCAAATTCCTCCGTAAAATGCAGTAGGATGTGGTTACCCATACTAAAAGAGGAAGTCAATAGAAAGAAAATACCAGGATTAGTAAGTCAATAACATATCGAGTTAGTACATATTTTATATTTTAGTATTGATTATATATCTATGTATTATTAATATTATTTATAATTTAAAATAACATATGTACATATTAAGGTCAGAATTTGGTATCAGTTTTGAGAGTAAACTAAAGTAAGACCTAATAATTACGATGTCGGGATAGTATCACAAGGATTTTTCCTGGTTTTTTCCTGGTTTTTTTCCTGGTTTTCCCTCGTGATTTACTATGGAATCTCTAGCGCGAGAATTTTACTGTCACCATTGCATGTGGTTGTCTTTTTAAAGATAGGTCACATGTTATGATTTTTTTTGTGACGGATATTCTTGAGTTGGGGTTGATTTCATGTAATCGAATGAACTATCTTTCAATAAAGTCGTCCCAGGAACGCAACTCATAAATATTGGCAATACAAAAAGTTTTCTACTTTAAAATGTGTATATATGTCTGAATTGCCGATATAAATGAGTCAGATTAAATAAATTATTAGAAGAATTTTTTTACTAAGCAACAACATTTTTGTTTAATTCATTAATATTTTTTGTATTTTGACAACGACACCCGATTTGGGCGTCGAAATGTTAATAAAATATTTTTTTAGTAAAATTGTGGCTTATTTCGCATCAAAACTAGTTAATTGCAAAAATGCCACAAGAAAATAGCTTCAGAACAACATTTTCATTACGTGTTTCACAGTGTCCCAGATATTGTAACTTTTTAATTTTTATTATGTCGATTATTTCATATTTTTTACCTATTCCTCGCAATACTTCCCTATTCGTTTTCTTCTGTGTCCAATATGCTCTAAGCATCCTTCTGAAACACCACATTTCAAAGACTGTAGCTTATTTACGTGTTACTCTTACTCTTAATTCTAATCTAAGCTCTTTATTGCAGATAATTTTTTTCATTAGTATAAACGCATTTCTTACTATTTCTATCCTGGCCCTTATTTCCATTGTTTAATTAGTATTTTCTGAAATCCAGGTTGCCAGGTATTTGTATTTATCAACCCGTTCTATGAGTACATTATTTCACAAATGAGGCGCTCAGAGCAACAGTGGTCTAACCCACAATCCATAATTGTACCAAAACGCTTTTATTACAATAATGTTATCCCTTATTTATTGTTTTTGGCATTGTTTACTTGAGCTACTCTGCTTCTGAAAATACTTAAATAAGGGATAACTTTAACGTAATAAAAGCGTTTTGATAAAATTTTTTGTGGGTTAGGCTACTATTGCGCCACAAAAGAGTAACTTTGATACAGTTTGAATTTTTAAACTCTTTTGTGGCGCGTTTACTTCAAATTTAGCAAATATTATGGAAAAATCGTTTAAAATAAAACTAAAATTTTATTTTGCATCAAAATGAAAATACATTTTCGCGCCACGTAATATTGATATCAGATCTTTTGTAGCTGGAATATTGTATGCGCCACTCATTTTTACGGCTTTTAGCGGTTTTTTATTCTTGTATCAGAAGTTTTTCAAAGTTTTTTATAAATTAAATGTATGAAGTTGAATGCAATTTTTCTCGATTACACGTTAAGCTTTATAAATGGTCGCCTTTGTCGCATTATCTCCCAAATGACCTAGTGTCCATCGAATGTACACTAGATTTTTTTTATTCGAAATAGATTGAAAAAAAATATTGGGATGACCGGTTAATGAACTCGAATTGCCCGTTGCCAGATCAAATTTAGCGTCGTAACCACTACAACTACATAAACCATTTCGGGAATAATCGTTAATTTAATTATACTTTTATAGCTTAATAACTTCTAAACGGTTTAACCGATTTTGATCACTAAACATGAGTTTGAAACGTATTGACAAGTAGTACCTGATGCACCTAAGGTCAAGTATGATAACTGAAGCTATTACAGGAATTATTGAGCTTGAAAAACCGTTTTTTCTATAGGAAATAGATTTGATCATACTTATGAAACCTATAACTTAAAAATTTAAATTTTCCCAGATATGAGGTATACACCGTCAGATTCTTCTGGAGTCCTACAAACGCTCAGTTATTGGCCCAATTCGTAGGTTGAAATTTTGAGTAATTGTCGAAAAACCAAAATTTTCAAAGTTTAGTTTTTCAGTTTTTCGGCGATACTGAGCCGTGTGTATGTCTGATCCTGACGGCTTAGACACCATTTCAAAGCTTAACTCAACACTATTGATTTGGTGTATTTGCGGTTCTCATGTCTCTTCTTGAACCGAAGATTATATACCCCCAAAAAATATGCCGTTTTGTACCTACCAAGTCCTATAGCTGGCTTGTGGGTGGTCAAAAGTCACAAACTACACCGGTTCTAAATCGGCCCTGACCCCCTCTTCAAACACAGAAAAAAAAATTCAGATCGGTTTAACTTTTCCAATCACATACATACATATCCACAAACATTTTCCCTTTTTTAAATAGAAATTGAGTCATATTTCTGAGCTCGGTAACTTTTGAATGGTATAACCGATTTTCAAAATTAGACATGCGTTAGAAAGGTAATGATCAGTACTATTAGAAGCCGTAAAGGTGAGATTTAAATTTTCGAAGTTTTTGGGAGTTTTGGGGACGAGAACCAAAAACAGGCCCTAAATAGGAAGGGCTGTAAAATCCACACCCTTGGACCAAAATGGATGGTTGACATATGAATGGGTGAGTCTTTTCCTGAACTTTAAGATGGGAGTTGGCACAATTTTCAATTCCGTCAGATTTAGAAAATCGAAAATTTCGTGTATATATAGTGTCGCGTGTAGGGGGGTGTGGGTGTGCGCCACTGGCGAGAACTGCCGTTCTCTGGTAATTTATTTTTAGTACATATTTTTCACAGAAACTGTTTGTTTTATCGTTCTTCTATTAATTAATTAAAAATATTTTAGGTAGTTCCTTGGGGAATGCGTAAATTGTTAAATTGGTTTAAACAGGAATATTTTAATCCAGAAATATTAATAACAGAAAATGGATATTCTGATTTCACTGGACAACTAAATGATCCCAACAGAACTCATTATATAACGGTAAGTAACTTAGTTTTCTAATTTACCTACTAGTAGAAAACAAAGTAGAAACATAAATCAAATTTTAAGTACCTGTTTGTGATGTTTATACACTCACCGGCACAAAAAACCGCCACCCCCAAAAAATGGGTCATTTTTAATGTCTTGTATATCCTAAACCTGATGTCCGATTTAAGTAATTCTTTTAATATGTTATAGCCTTATTCTTTAACAATATCGCTGTAATAATATTGTTGCTAGACAGGTACATTGTCATTGTATACAGGGTGTACGAATCAACTTGTGTTTTTTTCTCAAACTTTGGAACACCCTGTGGAATGATCTAGCTTTTATAAAATACTAAAATTAAAACCCAACTATAGCCTCAGGTTTTCTTAACATTATGTTATTTGTTTTATTCGCTTATGTTGGATAATAAAAAAGTTAGGCACTTTAACAACTACCCCTGTTTTTCGTCAATATAGGGTGTTTTTAAATAAGTACGGCAAACTTTAAGGGGTAATTCTGCATGATAAAATAATGACAGTTTGCTTTATAAACGTATGCCCGTAAATGCTTCGTTTCCGAGATAGGGGGTGTTGAAATTTTTCTTACAAACTGACGATTTATTTATTGCTCTAAAACGGTTTGTGATATGCAAATGAAATTTGGTATATTTTAAGAGGTAGTTATTGCGCATTTTTTGGCATACAATTAAGAATTTTATATTCACCATTGGCGTGCATACGATTATAAACATTTTAGATATATCCCGTATGCACGTCAATGGTGAATATAAAATTCTTAATTGTATGCCAAAAAATGCGCAATAACTACCTCTTAAAATCTACCAAATTCCATTTGCATATCACAAACCGTTTTAGAGCAATAAATAAATCGTCAGTTTGTAAGAACAATTTCAACACCCCCTATCTCGGAAACAAAGCATTTGCGGGCATACGTTTATAAAGCAAACTGTCATTATTTTATCATGCAGAATTACCCCTTAAAGTTTGCCGTACTTATTTAAAAACACCCTATTATGACGAAAAACAGGAGTAGTTGTTAAAGTGCCTAACTTTTTTATTATCCAACATAAGCGAATGAATCAAAAAACAGAATGTTAAGAAAACCTGAAGCAGCTATAGTTGGGTTTTAATTTCAGTATTTTATAAAAGCTAGAACATTCCACAGGGTGTTCCAAAGTTTGAGAAAAAAACACTATTGTAGTTTGATTCGTACACCCTGTATACAATGACAATGTACCTGTCTAGAAACTATATTATTACAGCGATATTGTTAAAGAATAAGGCGATAACATATTAAAAAAATTACTTAAATCGGACATCAGGTTTAGGAAATACAAGACATTAAAAATGACCCATTTTTTGGGGTGGCGGTTTTTTCTGCCGGTGAGTGTAGTATTAGACTAAGGCATTTAGGAAAACATAAATCAATTTTTAAATACAGCACCTAGAGGACTTTTTGCATTGTGTTCAGGATGACTCCAGGAAAAAGAATAGAAAAATGGGTGGAAATGCCTAATAATTGCATTATAAAGTGCATAAAATGCATCCAAAAGAGAACACACATGTCCAAATCAGTATATTAACGGCCAGATTTTGTTATTCGGGGGGTTTTTGGGGTCACTAAACACTGAGCTCCGAAGCACCTGGTGCCCAGGGATACTACTAAAGTACTTCATTTAGAGTTTAGAGTGTTTTTCGCACTTAACTGATGCAAACAGATTACTTAATAATTCTTGGGATCGATGAACACGAATATGTCATTAGAACCGACCCACGGAGCGGGGTCACTGCTGAGGAACGTCATCTTCTGGGGTTTCGAGTGGTTTTCGAATTAACACAATGTGGAATAGGTATCGTTTTGCCCTCAATATTTGTCGTTTACGATTTGCTGTGTCTATTTCAAGTTCGGGTCCAAACAAAAAATATAATATACATAGACTGCAAATGCAAGTCTGGTAAAAATGTGAATTTTTAATTATTTTTATTCTTTTGTTGTTTACGACAACATTTTATTAATTAACTAGTTTTAATGGGAAATAAGCCACAATTTTACTAAAAAAATGATTTTATTAACGTTTCGACGCCCAAATCGGGTGTCGTTGTCAAAATACAAAAAATATTAATGAATTAAACAAAAATGTTGTTGCTTAGTAAAAAAATTCTTCTAATTAATCTGACTCATTTATATCGGCAATTCAGACATATATTATACATTTTAAAGTAGAAGACTTTAAAATGATATTGCCAATATTTATGAGTTTCGTTCCTGGGACGACTTTACTGAAAGATAGTTCATTTGATTACATGAAATTAACCCCAACTCAAGAATATCCGTCACAAAAAAATCATAACTTGTGATCTGTCTTTAAAAAGACAACCACATGCAATGGTGACAGTAAAATTCTCGCGCTAGAGATTTCATAGTAAATCACGAGGGAAAACCAGGAAGAAACTTCGTGATACTATCCCGACATCGTAAGTAGTAAGTCCCACTTTAGTTTACTCTCACAACTAATACCAAAATTCTGACCTTAATGTAGGATTGTAAATATTTTATCTTAATTTTTAAGATACCCTGTATATAATATTTCTTAATTATTAGTACGAGAACGGGATAGAGTCTCACACATATGTACCTACGTTGGCACAGATGGGTGGAACGAATTGGGGATTACGGCGACGGTAGCGGACTACTTTTAATTTTTGTATTATTGGGTTATTGGAAGATGTCGGTATATGCTTTGAACCAATTTTAATTGGGTTGTTTCACAGGAAAAAGGAGATTAGCCTAAGACGGTTTGTTTTAGCGTAGGGAAAGAGGACGAATACATTCAGTCGATTCTAACATCTTAAACGCGACAGATCTGTTCTTAGGTTAAGGGATAATACTTAGACGGGTATTATATTGATTAGACGCAAATTATCTATAAATACATTTCCCTTTTGTAAGAGTAAGAAAACGTAAGATTTTTGGTCGCAAATTACACAAGCACTTTTACATTTCGTTAATTTAATGGTATCAATAATTTAGTCATCTGTTTTATTACTTAAAACTATTAAACATCAAACGGACTTTTATTACGATCGTCTTTAAAGAAAACCTACATTTGCGGGCTCAAACCGCGGATCTAAGAAAGACAATTTCGTTATAAAGTTCGCGAAATACCGTAAAGTGACGTGTAATTAAAAAAATCGGCTCAGGACGTGACGTAATTTTTGGAAACTGTTTATGACTGTTCGGGAAACGTGCAAACTGTTGGTGATTTTCGGACTTTTTTAAACTATTGGTGACTTCCGGACTTTGTGAACTGTTGGTGAATGGTTGTGTTGGTGGAGTAGCAGGCTAGTACAGTGTAGACGACGCTGTTAGGCAAATACGACGGCTGTTTGGGCAGTGAAGACGACGAAGACGAGACGCAATCATAGCAAGCAGTATTACCAAGGAGAAATCAGGTGTGTTTGTTCCAATATTTTAAAAATAGTCAAGACACTTTGGTCTTGTGTCTGGAAATTAGAAATCTGACCAAAGATTATTTTTTTCGAGGAGCTGTGAACGGAACTTTGACGATAAACAGTGAATGTTGAGAAAGAACTATCATAAATTATTTAACGATTAACTTCTTTTTGTTTTTTCATTGTTTCTTTTTGTTTATTTATTTTAAATCATAACTTTGTTACTATTTGTAGTAGATATTGATAATTTTGGAGTAAATGCGACTACAATTCTACAGTTCACAAATACAATTTGCACACGGGAAAAAATAATCTAACTTTTTAGTTAAAAAATAATTTATCTTTTTATTTTTGTTTCTTTTTATTATTATATACCTTTTTAAAATGCAGTCTAAACAAACTCTTAGCGATTTTCCAAAAATTAGTTTAAACCTTAGAAATTCGGCATTAAGTTCTGTTAAGGCCTTGCATGTTGTTGCATACGGTGATAAAGGGTTGCCGCGACAAACAAGGAAGAACTTGCGGAATTTCACAAAATTTTCGTGGGATAAAGAATCCGAGGAATATTCCACAAAAATAGAAGACGTGAAAAATAAACTAAGTATGCCGGACTTAGTAGCAGTTTGCAGTGTTTTAGATCTGAACTACACTGGTTCAGAAGACGACGTGATTAAACGTATTTGTTCATTTTTGAACGACTTCAATCTTGAAGACGAGAATGACGATGAAGACGAAGACGCTAGCGATGATGACGGTGATAAAGACGTTTATCACAAGGAAAACGGTAAAGACGTTACCGAAGACGATCGCTATAATGAAGATAACGATGCAAATAGTGATAAAGACGCTTATCACGAGGAAGAAGGTAAAGACGTTACCGACGTTGATGACGATATGGATGATGAAAGGACGACGGATTTATTTACGAGGAATAGATCAAAATCAAACAAAATGACGAGAGGTAGATTGAATGATTCATTTGCCTTAACTTTTAGAGACGTAAAGGAAAGTATAAGAAATTTCGACGGAAAACACGATTATCCCATAGGAAAATGGATCACTGATTTTGAAGAAATTTCCAATCTGATGGGATGGAATGATTTGCAAATGATAATTTTTGCTAAACGATCTCTAAAAGGAATAGGTAAACTGTATATACAGTCAGAGAAAGGAGTTAATAGCTGGAACCTCCTGAAGAAGAGACTGACAGCAGAGTTTGAGAACAAAATAAGTAGTGCTGAAATTCACAGAATGCTGATGAATCGAAAAAAGAAACAAGGTGAAAGCGTACAGGAGTATGTACTAAAAATGAGAGAAATCGGTAGCAGAGGAAACATCGAAAATGAAGTCATAATGCAGTATATAATTGAGGGAATTATGGACGACCCGGCTAATAAAGTAATACTTTATGGTGCCAAAAATTTCAATGACTTTAAAGAGAAGATTAAATTGTACGAATTGATTAAAAAACAGACGACGCAAAAATTAGTTAAAACCGAGACGCATAAAAAGACGTGGACGAACGAGGAAGTAAGACGAGATGAAAGAAGAGCGCCTCAAAGTAGGAATAAAAAGGAAGAAAAATGTTTCAATTGTGGGATTGAGGGACACAGATCGACGGATTGTCCTGACAAAGCCAAAGGAGTAAAATGTTTTAGATACAATCAGTTTGGACACAGGTCTTTTCGATGCAATGAGAAAGAAGAAGAACCATCAACTTCTGGACATGTAAATGTTGTTAACTTGGGGTATAAAAACTCGGTAACATTGGAGGTTGGAAAATTATCACTACGTGCATTATTGGATACAGGAAGTGACACTAGTTCAGTACGAGAAGATATTTTTGAAAAATATTTTGATAACGTGATTCTTTCACAAAACATATTAGATTTAAGTGGATTAGGAGGTACGAGAGTTAAAACTTTAGGTTCATTTAATAAAATGGTAGAAATTCAAGGAGAGGATTTTAATATTTTATTTCATGTTATTCCAAAAGAAGCACTAGACGTTGAAATTATTCTCGGAAACAATATACTGAGACAAGCAGAAGTTACAATAACCGAAGACGGAATAATTTTATCTAAAAAAAAAGTAGATACTTTTATAAGGAGGATTACAATAATTAGCGAGACGACAGTCAATAATGATTTTCAGCTGAACCATACAGAAGATAAAAAAAATAAAGACGGATATAGAGGAATTAGTCGAAAGTTACGAACCTGACAATACAAAGACGACGGAAGCATACGAGGACTTCTTTATAAAAAACAATATTCCTTTTAAATACGAAGACGGCAAGGAAGTGTTAGTCATTCCGAAAAGAATGCAAACAGAAGTAATTAGAAACTTACACGAGATAGGACATTTTGATGTAACAAAAACACAAGATTTGATTCGAAGAGAATGTTACATTCCAAATCTTAGAGAAGAAATCGAGCACTGCATAGGGAATTGCGTTAAATGTATACTTGAAAGCAAAAAAGAAGTTACAGAATGCGTGAAGAGACATCCAAAGGATTTCGGAAATCCGCTCCGTATAATATCTGACACAGGTACCGTATTTACGGCGAAGGAATTCGAAGACTATTGCGAACAAAGAAGCATAAAGTCGACGCCGTTCGAAGTACTGTTCGGAACGAAGATGAAGAACAAAGAAGATCTGAGGATGAAGGAGATCATAGAACAGGAGATAATTAAACAATTTGATGAAGATAGAGAGATGCTGAGAAACGAGGGTCGACGTCAGTTAGTCAAAGTTCAAGAGGAAAATAGACGCAGATATGATCTACGAAGAAAAAGGCCAAGGATGTATAAAAAGGGGGACTTAGTGGCAATCAAGAGAACACAGTTTGGTGGAGGACTCAAACTGCTGAAGAAATATTTTGGACCGTACGTGGTAGTACAAGTGAATCCAAATGACAGGTACGAGGTAAAGAAATCTGGATACCATGATGGACCTCAGAACACTTCAACGTGTGCAGAGTACATGAAGCCGTGGATAGATAACTGCATGGAATCCGAGTCGGATTCCGAACAGGATGGCCGAATGTAGGATTGTAAATATTTTATCTTAATTGTTAAGATACCCTGTATATAATATTTCTTAATTATTAGTACGAGAACGGGATAGAGTCTCACACATATGTACCTACGTTGGCACAGATGGGTGGAACGAATTGGGGATTACGGCGACGGTAGCGGACTACTTTTAATTTTTGTATTATTGGGTTATTGGAAGATGTCGGTATATGCTTTGAACCAATTTTAATTGGGTTGTTTCACAGGAAAAAGGAGATTAGCCTAAGACGGTTTGTTTTAGCGTAGGGAAAGAGGACGAATACATTCAGTCGATTCTAACATCTTAAACGCGACAGATCTGTTCTTAGGTTAAGGGATAATACTTAGACGGGTATTATATTGATTAGACGCAAATTATCTATAAATACATTTCCCTTTTGTAAGTAAGAACACGTAAGATTTTTGGTCGCAAATTACACAAGCACTTTTACATTTCGTTAATTTAATGGTATCAATAATTTAGTCATCTATTTTATTAATTAAAACTATTAAACATCAAACGGACTTTTATTACGATCGTCTTTAAAGAAAACCTACATTAATATGTACAATATGTTATTTTAAATTATAAATAATATTAATAATACATAGATATATAAACAATACTAAAATATAAAATATGTACTAACTCGATATGTTATTGACTTACTAATCCTGGTATTTTCTTTCTATTGACTTCCTCTTTTAGTATGGGTAACCACATCCTACTGCTACTGCATTCTACCAAGAAATTTGCGACACAATTGGTTTCATTTAGCATAATTAAAGCCGCTTCTTCGATCTTTCTCTTTTTACTATCTGTTTCTTTCAGGACTATACTTGAATCTCTCCACTGAACTCTATGTTCATTATCCCAAGCGTATTGACATATTTGAGATCTGTCAAATTCTCTATTTTTAATATAAGACTGATGTTCTTGAGTTGGGGTTAATTTCATTTAATCGAATGAACTATCTTTAGTCAGATTAAATAAATTATTAGAAGAATTATTTTTTTACTAAGCAACAACATTTTTGTTAATTCATTAAAATTTTTTGTATTTTGACAACGACACCTGATTTGGGCGTCGAAAAGTTAATAAAATCATTTTTTTTTAGTAAAATTGTGGCTTATTTTCCATCAAAAACAAGTAATTGGACTTCGTAAGTCCTAGGTTTTCACCCAAAGTAATCGAAACTAGAACTGGAAGTCGATATCTGAACGCTTCGTGTAACTTTGCGTCGATCGATATACGATTTTACTAATGTTGAGTCATTGTTGCTAAACTTTGGGTAATCATTGTTTAAACAGAAATGACTTCAAAACAGGAACTAAAGATTAAAACTCAACTTTTCAATACGCTTCGATTGATGTGTTACATGTACTATTTTTGGGACTATAACGGCACTTCTGGTTAGAAATTTTTAAGCGAAAATGATATAAAAACCAAAACCAAAATTTTTTCATTGTAAGGCACGTCGAATGATATATCGCTTATACTATTTCGGTGACTTTAGAACAGTTCATACGGTTGGAACTCTAAAACCGAAAGTCCGGTGTCAAATTTCTCATCTTTAATACCATCCTTGGTTTATAAGCTTTCATTCAACACCTCATTTGTCATTCTATCTGTATTAATAATGGAGGAATTGTATTCGTGGACGGAAAGACAGATGAACAGACAGTCATAAAACCGGAAGTATATATTTGTTCTCTTCTTGCGAAGTAGCGTCGAGTAATATATCACGTGTACTATTCCGGTGACTTTAAAACAGTACTTCTGGTCGCATTTCTAAAACCGGAAATCCTAGGTCAAATTTTGCACATTTAGTATCATCCTTGGATTATAAGCTTTTATTCGACACCTCAATTGTTATTCTACCTTGTATAGTGACGGAGGAGTTATATTCGCAGTCCGACGGACAGACGGACAGACAGCCTAGGTCAAGTTTCTCACATTCAGTACCATCCTTGCATTATAAGCTTTCATTTGACACCTCATTTGTCATTCTACCTGGTATATTGACGGAGGAGTTATATTCACGGTCGGACGGACCGACGGACAGACAGCCTAGGTCAAATATCTCGCCTTTAGTACCATCCTTGGATTATAAGCTTTCATTTGACATCTCATTTGTCATTCTACCTGGTATAATGACGGAGGAGTTATATTCGCGGTCGGACAGACCGACGGACAGACAGCCTAGGTCAAATGTATCACCTTTAGTACCATCCTTGGATTATAAGCTTTCATTTGACACCTCATTTGTCATTCTACCTGGTATAATGACGGAGGAGTTATATTCGCGGTCGGACAGACCGACGGACAGACAGCCTAGGTCAAATATCTCACCTTTAGTTTCATCCTTGGATTATAAGCTTTTATTTGACACCTCATTTGTCATTATACCTGGTATAATGACGGAGGAGTTGTGATTACAGACAGACGGACGGACAGACGGACGTGGATAATTCAAAGTTTTCACATTTTTTCAAAATTGGGTGAAAACAATAGTTAGTTGCAAAAATGCCACAAGAAAATAGCTTCAGAACATTTTATTACGATAGTGTTTTATTTCCTTTACATTGTTGTTGCTTGTATTTCGACACGATTTACCAAGTATATTCTATAATCAGTTTTAAACCACTTTTCCAATGGTTTTCATTATTTTAGAAACTGTATTGTCGGAACTGTTTTTATTTTATCATTTGTTAAAGTTTACATAACCTTTTTACATCTTTACATTATTATTTTTTTGAGCTATAACCTCTTTTTTTATTTTATATTATTTTTCATCTTTTTTTTTACAACTTGTTGAAAATTTATAAAAATATGATGTTACGAGATATATTTAGTTCTTTTTTATCTATAACAGTTTTATTTACCTACCTTTTTAGGATTATTTAAGTGCTGTAAAAGATGCAATGGATTATGATGGTGTCAATGTCATTGGTTATAATGTTTGGAGTATAATAGATACTTTTGAGTGGAACGCTGGGTATACGTAAGTATAAATTATATATTTTATTGGAGGGTTTTAAAATAATATAATATTCAGTAATATAAATTTTTTTGATTCCGTTATTCATGTCGAGTAGGACAACTTTTCTATTTTGGAAAATTTTCGGAAGGGGGGCGTTTCGTAAATATAGAGATTTCTAGACTTTGATGCGTCCGACAACTGAAGTAGGTACCCTTAAGAATTAGTCGGACATATTACCAGTAAATTGTAATTATTTTTTATCAAACAATGCTGCAAAACAAATCAGCATTTATGATCCCATAGTGCGCTCCTATATGAAGGTGAGGGGCGCACATATCATAAAGAGTAATAAAATTTATACCCTCACAGCTAATTTTTGCAGGATTGGTTGATAAAAATATATACAATTAACTGATAAAAGTCCAATGCTCTACCGACTGAGCTACCCAGGCAAACTGGTTATATCGCCCGACAAACTTCTAAGGGTATCTTCTCCAGTTGTCGGATGCACCAAAGTTTAGAAACCTCTATATTTAGGAAATGCCCTCCTCCTGAAAATTTTCCAAAATAGAAAAGTTGTCCGACTCGACATAATAAAAAGTTGTCCTAATAACTGAATAAAAAAGTCTCATGAGGAACGTAACAATTTTAGTGTGGGCCCAAGACCTATAATACATATAATATGATTATACAGTATTATGCATTATAATGAAATTGGATTTTTAAAAGTATTAATGGATAATTATAATTAATCATGTCAATTATAATTAAAGAAATGATTTTTATAGTTTTTGTATTTAGAAATAAAAATACACCTTCCTAGACTTAGATAGTACGATAAAAAAAAGATTTTATTGCACCTGAGTCTACTTTACTTTGTGTATCGTGACTTGTACAATGATGATACTTCTCATTTGAATAAATTAGAAGATAATCATATCTGCATTAATTTTTTAAATATCAGTTACGGGTATAATAAATTATTTTTACACTATTTTTTACTGTATATCATTTTAGTATTTTATAATAAAAATGATTATTCATTTACTGCGTATAAACACTATATAGTAAGGAAGGAAAGTATGCTAAATTTGCAGTTACTCTAGTGTTATTGGTTGTGAATAGTGAAGAGTAGGCCCTAAAACCAAAAAAAGTTCAGTAGAATTTTCCATAAACTAGGGGACTTTCCATTTTTTAATTTAATTTTCCATTTTCAACAATTGTTTTTCCGATTATAGCGCGAACTATCCATAATTTGAAAAATGTCTCGAATAAAAGTTGCTTATTTTTACGCAAAGAATCCAAATCTGCAACAAAAATTGGGGGCTGCTATTTAAGATTTTAAAGTAACCCCCTCTCCACCTCCACGGGGGGTGGTGTTTGGTGCCATTCGATAGAATTTTCAAAAATATTGAATACGTGTATTTTACGGTTTTTCGATCTGATGTTCATTTTGCAAATATTGCGGGGTTCGTATTTAAAATTTTAAATTTATTCCCCACCCCGCCATCTTCGTCGGGGGGTCGTGTTTGGTATCATTCGATAGATTTTTGAAAAATATTGAACACGTATTTTTTAGTTTTTCGATCCGACTTTCATTTCGCGAAATATTCGCTTTTTTTGTGAACCTTTGTGACTCTCCCATTTCTTTACGCCCCGCTCAAATCGTCAGATTTTTGAAATATACACTCTTTTCCATGTACTTAACTTACCTTATCTTAATCTGACGATTTCGAGTTTCTCTAAGGATAGATTTTTTTTCGGACCCCCTTTATTCTTTATTAAGAGCCAATATATGGTAGATGTAAGCGTTTACAGGGTACATAGTTTCTCCCCATGTGATAATCTGACGCGCTCGAGTAACTGCAAAATCCCCGCTTGGGCTCCCCTACCACTAGTTTAGACGAGTTTTAATTAATAATTTTCCTCCTTTGTGTCTCAGTAGTAAGAAACTCTACCTTTGGATTCAGGGGTCGTGAGTTCGAATCTCAGCTGAATAGGAAATTTTTCAATTATTAAAAATTAATAAATGAAAATAGTTTCTATCCTTGTGGGATCGGTAGTCACTCGATCGAGGGACCGTAGACGTTCGGATACAATTAGCGTCTCTTTTTAAAGACAATGAAGTCGACTTTACTAAGTAACAAGATATTTACTCAACACACACACACTACACATTACACTAACTGATTACGAAATCAACAGTACCATGCCAATAGCCATTAGTTGTCGTGGCATTAAGCTAAATAATAAAAAAATTAAGAATTTTGCATTTTTTATGTCTTTATTTCTAGGGCGAAATTTGGTTTGGTAAATGTGGATATGAACGATCCCAACAGAACAAGAACCAAAAAAGATTCATTTTACTATTATCAAAAAGTATGTCAGACGCATTGTATTGTGGATCAGTGTATCGACTAATAGATAATAATAGATACCAACTTATACATATGATAGAATAATATTAAAACTGTGTATTAATATTTAATAAAATAAAAAATAATTAAAACCTAAAACTAGTGTTTATTTTATAGACAAATTTGATAACTAAATATTTGTTTTATTGTTATTATGAAATGTTTGGCACAAAAACACTTGGATGAATCCAAAACAAATCTTTATTTGACTATATATCAAATACAACTGGTTAATTCTATTACCAAGCAAGCAAGCAATTTGATTTAACCCGACCTGTGGGAATGTCCACCCTCTCGAAAGAGTACATTCGGGTGTAACAATTCATTGGGGCGAGGTGTTTTGACCCGAGTGTAAACAGGGATCACCCCACCTCGCTCCAATGCCCCAGGCCATCCCTTCCCCCCCCCCCCCATAGCACGCTGATGCGCGATGAGGGCACAACTATCGTAGCCATAATGCTCTTCACAGTCTTCACAATGGAATCCTGGGTAATAAGATTCCATGTGGTACCCTAATCGAATGCAAAAATCTTAGGCTCAGCGTGATGCGCTCTATGCCTTTATCGTCTTACTTACTTAACCGCGGTACTAAAAATTGCTTGCTTGGGCCCCAAGTCATCGTGCTGAGCCCTATTGGGCTCCGCCCAATGACTTGTTGCTCGAGTTTTTATGTGTTTTTTATGGTTTTTTATATTTTTTTTGGGGGCTTACGCCTTTTTATTTTTTTATATATATTTTTTTGGGGGCCTGCGCCCTTCTATAATTTTCTATAATTGTCTTACCTTGAAGGTGATCGTGGTGTTGGATCTCCGTATGTAACGCTATCTTCGGCACTTGTTTTTGAGCTACGAACTGACTACTATCACTTTTCACTTTTGTTCACTTTATTCCACTATTTGCTGTTTCGGTCTTCTGTGCTTCCATCGGTGGAACTCATCATACCTTAGCATCTCTCGCAGTATATGACTTGGGTGGTGCTCCAGTTCCGCGAATTTGACCCTTGCCTTGTCTGTCATGATTTCGGTGACTCTCACCTGTTGGAGTTCTCTGAACAGGAATCTTTCTACTACGTATCTTGGGACTCTGGCGGCTTCTCTCAAGCTGCTGTTGTGGACCGCTTGAATCTTCTTTTTGTGGGTGTTACATGCTTGTCCCCATGCGAGAGATGCGTATGTTAATACCGGTAGTATAATGCTGTTTATCAATCTTAACCTTGTTTTTAGTCTTAGTTTGCTTTTTCTGCCTGTAAGTCCTCTTAGTGTTGCTTTCGCTATGTTGGCCTTATGGACTGTGGCTTCTACATGTTTTTGGAAGGTTAATCCTTTGTCCATGATGACTCCTAGGTATTTAGCTTCGTTTTTCCACTCGATGGGGGTGTTCTGTACCGTCAGCTGTTCCTCTGGTTGTTGTCTTCTTTTCTTGTATAGAACCG
Source organism: Diabrotica virgifera virgifera (assembly GCF_917563875.1). NCBI lineage: Eukaryota > Metazoa > Arthropoda > Insecta > Coleoptera > Chrysomelidae > Diabrotica > Diabrotica virgifera. Next base: position 78,348,628 of record NC_065449.1, on the reverse strand, counting down.
CTTGTGTCTTTTCCGAGTTGATGGCTATCTTCCATTTTATACTCCATTCCTCTATTTCTTGTAGTGCTGTTTGCAGGTTGGTCATTGCTATATCTACATTTCTGTGTTTGGCCGCTATCGCTGTGTCGTCGGCGTATAGGCTCATAAGGGTACCTGGTGTTCTAGGTACATCAGCGGTGTATATCGTGTACAGCAGGGGTGACAGGACCGCTCCCTGGGGTACTCCAGCCTCCGGGTTCCCGAGTTCGGACAGAACTTGTCCTATCCGAACCCTGAAACTCCGGCCGCCCAAGTACGACGAGATTAGCCTCGTCATAGCCCCGCTGTACCCGTAGCCCCTCATTTTGTATAGAAGCCCCTTATGCCATACTCTGTCGAACGCTTTGCTTACGTCCAGGAACGCTGCTCCAGTGTACTGCCTGTCGTTGAATCCAGCTGCTATGTACTCGGTTAGTCTGAGTACTTGTAGCTCGCTGGAGTGCTCTGCTCTGAATCCGAATTGAGCTTCTGGGATAATGTTTAATCTATTTGTTTCCGCTTGCAGTCTGCTAAGAATGATTCTTTCCACTATCTTTCTGATCGCTGGAAGTAAGCTGATTGGCCTGTAGTTCTGTGGGAATGTGTGGTTCTTACCAGGTTTTGGGATCATAATGACGTGGGCCATTTTCCACCTGTTCGGGAATATCTTAAATCTTAGTATCGCGTTCACTATGTTTGTGAAGTACACTATAGCTTTTCTGGGCAAATACTTTAGGGCTCTGTTTGTTATTTCGTCTGGACCAGGCGCTTTTCTCGGTGAACTGTTTCGGATGTGTTCGTTGATTTCTTCCGGTGATGTTGGGGGAATGATGTCCTCTGGGTCTTCTGGTCCTTCTTCTTGTTCTTCGACTTCTTCCAGGAAGTCGTCGTCTTCGTTTTGGTGGAAGTTTAGGTCGCATTCTCTTTCGAGAGTAGCCCTCATCGCCTCTACTTTATCCTCTATGGTGTATACCATGCCGTCTCTTCCATGTAATGGGGGGATGGGTTTTCTGTCGCTTCTCAACATTTTTTGGAGCTTCCAAACGTTTTTCATGTTTGAGTCTAGTTCTTCCATCTCTTGTACAAAGTTGTCCCATTTTTTGCTGCGGTGGAGTTGTAGGGCCGTTTTGACCTCTCTGTTTAAAGTATTTGCCCAGGTTTTGTCTACTCGATTTCTTGTTCTTCTGGCTATTTTTTTCGCTCTATTTTTTTCCCTTATCAGCTCTTGAATTTCTTGTGGTATGTCTTTGAACCTTCCCGTATGGATCTCGACTTCTTCCTCTGTTGTGCTGTTTCTGATTGCCTCTTGGATGATGTTTTCGAGCTCTAGGACTTTTACTTCTATTTCTTCAGGGTTATTTATAACTGGCACTATATTTATTCTTTCACTCACTAATCTTTTATAATTCGTCCACTTTGTTTTCTTTTTTGTTCTTTTCGGTGGGTTTGTCTCTTCTCATGTTCCAATTTCCAGTAGAATGGGGTTGTGGTCTGTTGATCCTTCGTCCAGCGTGATTAGTTCTGATTGTAGTCCTAGGTTTTTGGCCACAACTATGTCGATATGGGTGGGAAGTCCATTTCCTGGGAAGTGTGTTGGTTCTTCTGGGCCCATTGCCACTTGCGGTCTTACGTAGGCTGATGTTATTCTGACTGCGCCTTGCCTCATTTTCACTTCTACTGTTGTTGCCTCCATGTTAACTAGTGGTGGAGTCGTGAATCTGGTGTGAGTGATTCCCTTCTTAACTAGGATGGCCGTTCCTCCTGATCTTCTAGTGAGGTCGTTCCTATATACATCGTACCCAGGGAACTTTAGGTTGAAGTTGTTTGTTAGCTTGGTCTCCTGGATTGCTACGATGTCCATCTCATATCTATTGGCGATTTCATCCTAGATGTTTTGGTTCGTTGATATACCGCCCGGATTCCAGGAGCATATCCTCAAATATCCCCTGTCTGTCAGCATTACTTCTGTGCTTCCCTGGTGCCTAGTATAACTTCTTTGACTACCCTAGTCACTATTCTGACTATGTAGTCTTCATCAGGGATCGCTGTTTGGTGTTGGTTGTTCTGCGTGGCCTGGGCGTAGGTGGTGCCGGTAGCTTGTGGTCTTCTTGCTTGTGGTTGTTGTTGTTGCGGCCTCCTTGGTGGGGGTCTTCCCCACGTAGGGCATCTAGGGCATCCTTTGTAGCTGGCTGGATGGCTGCCTTTACAGTTGGCACATGTAACTTTGACTTCTTTGGCCCTTTTGCACATCTTAGTGGGGTGATCCTCACCGCATTTGACACACCTGGGGTCCTTGTGGCACGCGTTCTGGGCGTGGTGGTAGCCTTGGCAGTTGAAACACTGCGTTGGTCCTGTCGCTCTTCGGAGATCCTCTACCACGACCTTCATGTGGCACAGGTTGGTTATGCGCCTCGCCGCCTCGACGTCCCCCTGATCCAGAGTTATGACGAACATAGGTAGCTGTCTTCTTGGGCCGGCTCTTGTTGACATGTTCTTTGCTGCTTGGCAGTCAATGTTATATTGATCTGCCATGTCATTCTTGATCTCTTCCTCTTTGGTGTTCGTTGGTAGCCCTCTTATTACCATTTTAGGTTTTACTTCTTCCTCGAATGGGAAGGCTATCCATTGTAGTCTCTTCTTGGGATCTTTTAGGGTCATGTTCTTTGCGTAATCCTCGATAATGTGGGTCATCTTTCGATAATCTTCCGGGCTTTTCGCCTGGATGAGGGTTTCCCTTCCGCTTCTGGAGATCTTGTTTATCGTGATCACGCTTTGTTTCTGGGCTATACTGAGGATAGCCCCTGTCTCGCTCACGCTCTGTAATTTAATTACAGGCGGCTTTCGTTGACGGGTTACCTGTTGTTCAGGTAATGCGGCAGCTTCTTCTTTTTGGTTCGTCTCACCCGTGCTCGTAGATGGATGCATTGGTGGGGCATTTCCTCGGGGCAGATTGAAGGATTCTTCTGCTGGGGGTGAAGCAGCTCTCATGGCGTTTTTTGCTTGGGTTTCCCATGATGTCGTCTCGTCTTTTGAGATGAGTGTCTTCAGTTTTGGGAAATCTTCTTTATTTTGTGATGTCTCTCAGATTTTCCTTAGTCTCTCCTCTGCGGGTGACTTTTTGGCTTCAGGGATGAGTGGCTGCGATTTCTCGACTTCAGAGACTGGCTTCTGTTGGAGATTCTGTAAGAGTTCTGTCATCATTCTTTGTTGTTCTGTCATTGTTCTTTGTTGTTCTATCAGATCATCCAATTGGGCTTGCATTTTTAGCATCGTTTTTTGTTGTTGAGAGATTTTGATTATCAATCTCTCGTTTTCGGCCTTTTGTTGGTCTCTCTCTGCCGTCATCGCCTCTAGCATCTTTCTCATCTCTTCTTGCTCATTTGTCTTGAGTACCTTCTCTTTCATGCCTTCGTTGGCTTCGCTCTCTTTTGGTTTCGCTCGTTTGGTGGTGCCTCTGACTGCCTGCTCTGCCTCGTCGTCCATGGGCTCTGCTTTTGGATTTTCTCCATCCTTCTTCGCTTCTGCGTCGTTCTTCGTTTTCTCCTCTTTCTTCTTTTTGGATTTCTCCTTTTTCTTCTCGCTCCTAGGTTTCTTGAAACCATTTTCATCCATGGATGAGCAGTCATCTGTGTCGGAACTTAATTCCTGAGGTTTGGGCCCACTTTGCGTGAGCCCTCATAGATTGGCGGGGATTGCGCCATGGATCGGGGGCGTGATCGAGACCTAGCTCGATCAATCGTCTGGGGTTGGGGGCGAACGGTCCTAATATTGACGAAGCCTTTTTTTCTGCCGACTGGCCCGACGCCAGCTCGACTTCAGGGTTGGCTCCCTGCACTAATTCTATATTACCTGTAAACTAACTAAAATATAATGCGATAATTAGCAATACATGAGCGTCGCGAGTGGGGTTTATAATTACATGGCCAATACATTACACCTAAATAGGTAACTTTTTTTCAGCTCAGTAAGTAGGTACTACTAGGCCTGGATCCCGCGTACCAAAAACGGTAGTCAGACTACGAAAACGTCCCATGTATTTGGTCGGACAGAACTTCCAATTGATTTGTTACCCTTTCATTAAACTCTCATGCAAAAATAGGACTGCTATTTACCACCAACATAATCCCTGTCCATTGACTTGTTCTACGTGTCGGACTTATTAAGATGCCCAACATATTTATCGGACAAACATTTTTTCATATTATATAGGTTTGTTCCAACACAACGAAAAACCGTCATGAAACGATCACCGTCTTGCGCACTAAACAAAATAGGTAACCCATGGGACGTATTATTTTACCCATGGAATGTATTATTTTATAGTAACGTGATTGTTACAAGACGATTTTTCGTTTTGTTGGAACAAACCTTATATTCTAAAGTTTGCTATTGAATAAACTTAAAAACAACCGGCTAGATTTCAAAATCATAAACTTGTCAGGATGGCACCTTCCACAATAATTAAAATCACTTTCCACAATTAACACTTCCCCCGTTTCAGTATTCCCATACATCAATGTTTGTCCGACTAGACACCGTTAAGCTATTAACAAATTTTCAGCTTGCTATTAATCAACTGTTTTTTGGTACGCGGGATCCAGGTCCATACACTACTGGAGGTTCCTTTTTGTGGCATATTGATTTTTACATTACTCAGTCGGATAGTGTTTTCTACATATACAGGCTATATCTTTTTTGTCTCCCAGCTTCTTCATATTGTTACTGCTCATAGTTTGTTATCTACGAACCTTTTTTAACTCTTCCATAAATTTTTCAATTTAAGTTTTTGCGTGAGAAACTCCTGTTGAAATGTGAAGTACTAAAGTAAAATAGTTATTTATGAAACAGTTCGTGAAGTATGCTTTTTGCGAACGCACGCGATGTTTAGAGCACGAGCGACAGCGGAGCGAGTGCTATATATCGCGTAAGTTCGCAAAAAGTACTTCAAACACAGTTTCATACAATATTTTATCTACGTTAAACAAATAAAAAAAAAATGCAACTCTTTGACACTGGAATTCATTTGAAGAGCTCAAGAATAAAAGGATGAGGGTCCAAAAAGACAAGTTTTGAGATAATAAGTTTTTAAGATTTAAAACTAGATATAAAAATAATTAACAGAAAGGGCACTTGATTTTGGTTACTAAATCATTCAATAGCTTACAGGGAATGTATAGGTTATGTTTTTGTGTTATCAATTTACAAATTACTATAAATATAAATTTATTTATCTTTTGATGTCATAAAATCTCAAGCTAAATGGATGAGGGTCCATTAACGTGTCTTAAAATGAAACTAAAAATACAGATAAAGTAGTCTATATTACAAATAGTTTATATTGCAAATAGCTATAGATAATATACAATGAAAAATAAACGCTTTAAGCATGTGGTAGTGCGTCAAAATATGCTTGAGACTTTACAGAGCAAAATTTTTTCAAATGTTGAATATCATCGAATTTTGCTTTATTTAAAGGTAGAAGTCCATAATATGCTAGCTCTGGTAGGTGAAAACAGCCTTCAGGTAGCGAAATTTGTTTCCTCTTAGGCTTAGTAACAATACTTTCTTCATTTAGGCCATTAACAGTTTGACGATGTAACATCATTCGAGGGTGATGAGAAACGATGCTTAGTTGTCGTACAGGTCGTGTTTTGAAAAGACAACTTTTTGTATACAAAGGAGAAAGAAACTTAGTCTATGACTTAAATATTTCCTGGTTCTCGCAAGAAATAACTCTAAATGGTGTTGGTTTGGATCTGGAGTGTTCAATAATTTCGTTCCACTTCGAAGGGGTTTCAACTACAGATTTTTGATTGATTAAGCCCATGTTCCTTTCACACTCGAGGTACGAGTGGCCTCTGACTGGAAAAAACATTGTTATTTTATCAAGTCTCAACCTCAATTTTTTCATTACATCTTGAATGCGACCAAAACTTTTTCTTTTCCTTGAACAATTTTCAATTGCTGCAAAATATTCGTTGTCAGACATTTTAAACAGCACAGGACTTTAAAAATGTAATAACATCAACCTACACCAAAATAACAGAAAGCTATAAGCACAGGTATGTACGTTTACAAACCTCTGGGCAACAAACAAATCTATTAGCAGAGATCTCTGTGGTCAGAAATCTGAAGTAGGCGGACTGTCATCCTTTTAGCCTGCGTTTGTAGCACCTTCATTCTTTTAGCCAAGAAGACCTATTTTTCAAAGCTGAATGGCTTGTACACCGTCATCTATATTGCTTAGTTAGATACCATACAATATTTTACATGGGATAAAGTACAAGAAATTAGTATTATCTCCATAATGACAAATAATGGACCCTCATCCTTTTATTCTTGAGCTCTTCATTTCTATTGTAGCGGTTTTTACTTTAATAATTTATAATTACACAGAACAAGCGGTTGGTATGTATACGATTTTATTAATATAACAGTGCAGACGAATTTATTTTACAGACTAACCCTATTTACAAAGTTCGTTCCTTATATTGGGACCGTGCAAGTTCGGAAAAGCGACACCTGGTTTCTACGCTCTGCACTTTTAATTATATTGGCCAATCATATGGTCCTGGTCACTGGATAATTGTCAAGGCCATAGTCCAAAAAAATAATAAGAAAAAATAAGATTTAGGTTATGTTATTAAAACGTAAATAATTCTTCTTCTTCTTCTTTTTATATAGACATTACTCTGTCTGTTTTTCAATGTGCCTCCAGTAAGTTGTCATCCCATCGTTTTCGTGGTCTTCCCACTGATCGTCTTCCTATTGGGGAACCGTTTCTCGCCGTCCTTACTACTTACTCTATTTGTTGTCATTCGGCTTATGTGGTCGTTCCATTCTACTCTTCTGCTTTTCACCCAGTTATTAATGTTGTCCACCTTGCATCTCCTTCCTATATCTGCACTTCTAGCTCTATCCCACAGCGTCTTACCATCGATTTTTCGCAATGTTTTCATCTCTGCTGTTTCTAGCATTCTTTTTGTCCTTTCTGTATCAGGTCGTGTTTCTGCCGCGTATGTCATTATTGGTCTGAGGACTGTTTTGTAAATTCTGCCTTTCACTTCTCTTCCGATGTTTTTATTTCTCCATATTGTTTCATTCATGCAACCGGCGGCTCTGTTTGCTTTATTCACCTGATCTTCAACTTCTGTTTCGAGCTTTCCGTAACTGCATAGTGTGATGCCTAGATATTTAAACTCCATGACCTGTTCTATTATTTGACCCTCCAGCTCTACTTTACACCTTATTAGATCTGCTGTTATAACCATGCATTTAGTCTTTTTTTGGGGAAATTAACATATTAAATTTTCTAGCGGTTATATTAAATTCGTGCAGCATACGTTGTAAATTATCTTCACACTTTGAGAGATTAGTATTGCGTCGTCTGCATAGCAGATTATTTTAAGTTGTTTTTATCCCATTTGGTATCCTTTTTTTGTTCTTACTTTTTTCATTATTTCGTCCATGATCAGGTTGAACAACAGAGGACTTAGGGACTCTCCCTGTCTTATCCCATTACCAGCTTCAATTGGGTCAGTTAGTTCTTCATCTACTTTTACTTTTATTGTGTTGTTCTGGTAGATATTTTCGATCGTTTTAATTATTCCTAGAGGTACCTCTCTTGAGTACAATAAATGGATAACGTCCTTTAATTTTACCCTGTCAAATGCCTTCTTAAGGTCCACGAAACATAAGTATGCCGGTTTGTTGTATTCTAACGATTTTTCTTGAATCTGCCTCATTATAAATAGATCGTCGGTGCATGATCTTCCCGACCTAAAACCTTGTTGTTCTTCTGCTAATGTTATAATTTTATTCAGATTGTTTGTTATTACTTTGGTTGTTAATTTTAGTGTTGTGTTTAATGAATTAATTCCTCTGTAATTATCCGGGTCCGATTTTTCTCCCTTTTTGAAGAGATCAAGGATGCTTGATCTCCATTCTTGTGCGTATTCTGTTTTGTTATATTATTTTTTGGATTAGTTTTAATAATTGTTTGGTCAGGTCTTGTCCTCCATACTTTGGGAGTTCATTCGATATTCGGTCCTCTCCTGGTGATTTTCTATTTTTTAATTTCCTTAATGCTTCCGTTACCTCTGCTTCTTCAATATTTATTTCTTCGTTTGTTGTCACTTCAGGTGTTGGTGGTTCGTTATCGTTATCTTTAGCAAACAGAGATCGAAAATAGTCTGCCCAAGTTTCCTTCTGGTTGTGTTTCGTTTTTATTAGCTCGTTCATCTCTTTTCTTTGTCCTCTGATCATTCTCCATATTTCCTTTTGTGTTCCGTAGAAGTCGTGTTCCATCTGTTTTGAGAATCTCTCCCAGTGTTCTCTTTTTATTTGTCTGACTAAAGTGTTTGTTTCGTTTCTAATTCTTTTATAGTGGCTGTATGCCTGTTGTGTTTGTTGTGTTCTGTATTGTAAAAGGCTTTCTTCTTTTCTTCACATTTTATCTTCACTTCCTCTCGAAACCATGGGGTTTTCTTTTTTGATATATTGGTATTCGTTACTTTCCTCTCTCCAATAAGTGATTCTGTTGCTGCGTTAATTATGTTACTTTTGAGTTTTTCCCAGCTTTCCTCGATGTTATCGTTTTCTAATATTTCATTATCAGTAATCTTCTCTGATATTCTTTTTCTATATAAGTACTCCGTGGATTCCGTACTTAGTCCTTCGACTTTGATTTTTGTTTGTGTTGGTGCCATTCTCTTAGGTGTGAAGCATTTCATGGTGATTCTAATTTTACATAATACTAGGCTGTGGTCACTACCTACATCTGCTGAGTTGAGGCATCTTACGTCAATAATTTTTGGATGGATGTATATCTCTGTTACTTACAACATAATCTATCATAGATCTTTGTCCACGGGTATTATTGAATGTATATTTGTGTTGGTCTTTGTGGTCAAAAAAGGTGTTGTTTATTCGAAGTTCGTTATTCGTGCAGAAGTTTATCATCAGTTCTCCATTACGTAAATAATTGTATGTAGTAAATAAAATTAGTTATTAAAATGCAGTACTGCAAGCAAAATACAATTAATTAAATTTACCTTTATATAATAATTGCATATCATATCAATATTGTGGAGCAATATATAATTTTTCTTCTTAAATGACAATAGGTATGAAATGTACGTCAATTTGACAATTTCAATTGACAATATGAATTATTTAAGAAAGTTGCAATTTTCCTCCGCTATTCCCGCACGATCGTTTCGCGTATCCCTTCCAAGTACTTGCACACCGCGAATATTGAATACAAAAAATAACAACCATGTTTTTGAACGTTCCAGAAAAACGGAACCGCCCATAATTAGTTAATCCGTGGCCTTGACCGTCGATCATTTTAGAGAAAGTCGTTTCCTCACTTGTAGGGTGAGTCATTCTTCCAGATGTCTCCTTTCGTGACGCGCTGTCGAAACGGAACTTTTTATTTGCGGTCGGTAATTCGTCACACTGCCCCCTTCTAAATCAAAATAACAATTTACTGTTTTTACCATTCTGCAAAATACAGGGTGCTCTATAAATAAACGTTAAAATGTATAGATACTTACGTAATATACGTAATAGAATATTGTATAGGACGTCAATACAGTCGGAAAAATGAAAGAATACCCATGAACGAACATATAAAACACGCTGTATTTTCCTGTCACCGTGTCACAAAGAAAATTGTCACAAAAAAATAATGATTATTACATGTATTTGCGCTGGTCAATTTTTTGTGTGACACGGTGACAGGAAAATACAGCGTGTTTTATATGTTCGTTCATGGGTATTCTTTCATTTTCCCTACTGTAAGTTATTTCATCAATGACATACCATGACGTCACTTTTACTTTTCCTCCATAGGGAGGAACCCAAGGAAGTATACTTTCGGTAGAGGTAGGTGGAAAAATGGTTTTTCTATTTTTCTCGCTTATTGTTGAAGAGAACAAGACATCGTTTATACAGAGAACTCTTTCGGATTATATTGTAATTCTTTTACTCTTATAGACAGAAATCTCAACCATACCAAATAGCTGTAATCTTAAAATTAAAGGATGCCATTAAGTACTAAAAGTGAAAGATAATATTCACATTTAATTATTCAAGGAATATCCGCGAGGGTCCGTAAACTAATATACGGAATGTATATTTTTAATTCATTTAATGCATTATTTTGATTCCTCTTTTGAAAACACTGCCGGCAACACTGTACATCTATAAGTAGATACTTGTTTTGGTTGTTTATCTGCTTGTCCCAGAGTACTGAGTTTAGGAGCGTAATTGCTTTCCTGTCCTGAGTATTTCGTTCTTTAATGGCTCCATCATTCGTGATTTTCATACCCAGGTATTTATATTCGTTACATTTACTGATTGTTTCTCCTCCTTCTAGTATCAAGTCTTTCTGCGTTCCACCGATACTCATATATTTGGTTTTTCCTATGTTGATCTCCAGTCCCAATTTCCTGTATTCCTCTATTAGTTTTCTTGCCATGTAACAGATATCATCGTAGTCTTGTGCTATTAGTATTTCTGTGGTACTAAGGCAAAACCTGATATGTCAAAAATTATCGATTTTTCATTTTTAATGCCAATATGTACATTGAGCGATGAAGAATATGATGACAAAACCCAACATGGCTAAACGCATCCATGTAACCAGTAGATGATAAAATTAGTTTCCGATATGTTCACTATTACAACAACCCCGCAAACTTTTAAACTCATCTGCTGCAAAATCACGTTTTTTGACATATCGGATTTTGCCTTATCACCAAAGATTTGGTCGTCTGCGAAACAAAGAGTATAAAGAAAGAAAGCATGGTTCTTCCTTCCTTTTCTTTAATATCGTCTATCCATTTTTTTGCGGTCTTGCTCACACGTCCTGCTAATCTACGTTTAGATTGTGCGATAGCTTCAATAATATCTTTTAGTTTGGTTATTCTTCTTAGATCTTCACAATAGATTTTTGCAATCTTGCAGTGTTTAAGAGAAATTAACATGAGGGCTTTCGAACTGAAGTAGATCAATATATGCACAGATAGCCAAGCAACCATGGGGGCTGTCATAATCCTAAGGTATCGTCTTTAGGTTAGTGTGAAAATGACGGAACATAACAGTGTTACACTGGTATAACAGTGACCTCCAGGTCATTGGGGAATATACTTAATATGGCAATGAAATAGTTGCTGCCTTTGCCAGAGGATTATCAGCTACACAATACTTCGGTCCAGAGCAAGCCAAGGGATTGCCAAAAAGCTCCATCGATAACAGGAAAAACCCTGGATCCGAAGCCAAAATACTGTCAAAATATACCTGGTCAAACGCATGGCAAAATGTATATTAGACAGACATATGTGCTAATAGTGCTAAAGAACTGCGGAAAACAAGCCGGAATCAGCTCATAGTCATGAGGTTTCTTTACTGACCTGCGTCAGTTAAGGGACACATGCACACAATGGGACTCTTTCGTGGAGACTTGAGGTGCAGACTCTATACTAGAGAACCTGAAATAGTCAACCATATCTTGCGTGACTGCAAACCATTGCAGCAAACACTTTTTGCTGGAATGAAGTGACTCAAAATATATATGGTAGGTACTCCATTCACTAGACCTGTATAAACTGGTACAGGGTTCCAGAATCTTGGAATGGGTGTCATAAAGGAATGGAAGATGTACAATAAACCAATCGCTGCAGTATAACCAGTTTATACCAAAGCAGAAGCGTATACAACGTTGAAGCGTAAACAAAAGCAGAAGTCTTGGTACCAGGGAAGACGAAACAAAGATATATAAAAATAGTTAAACAGAGAGCAAAGAAAGCAAATTAAATATATCCGAGATGAAAATAATAAAATACTAATTCACGAAATATCAAAAAGAGATGGAGAAAGTACTTTACAGTTTATTAAATGAAGAATTTTACAGAAAACCCGTTGAGTTACCGGAGACAGTAACGGCAATGGTCACCAAAATAACAAACGAAAAAGTGGCTCAAGCGCTTCAAAAAATAAAGAAAGGAAAAGCAGTTGGACCAGATGATATTCCTGGGGAAGTATGGAGAGCATTGGGAGAGACAGGAACAAGGTGGCTAGCAGGTCTATTTAATAGAATTATGGAAGTTGGACAAATGACAAATGTCATACGAATGGAGAAGCAGTATATTAGTACCTGTTTACAAAAACAAGGGGAATATACAACAATGTACAAACTACAGGGCTATAAAGCGACTCACTCACAGCATAAAAATATGGGAGAGAGTAATTGGTAGACGAATAGGTGAAGAAACCGAAATATCCCATAATCAATTTGGCTTTATGCAGGGCAGGTCAACAACAGATGCAATTTTCATGATAAGGCAATTGATGGAAGAATACGGGAATAAAGAAACAAACGCTTAGCATGGTATTCATTGATCTTGAGAAAGCAAATGATATGTGTTCCTCGAGAGATTCTATGGTGGGCACTCAATAAGACAGGAGTCCCTGGTGAATATGTAAAGATTGTGAGAGATATGTATGGAGTAGTAACGACCAGTATTAGGGCATGTGTGGGAGAGACTGATACATTTCAGGTGAAAGTAGGATTGTAATAAGGCTCGGTGCTTATAGTCCTAATTTATTCTCATTAGTTTTGGGCCAGATAACAGTGAAACTACAGGGTAACATTCCATGGTGCTTAATGTATGCTGATGATGTAGTGTCAGTAGGAAATGGTGAAAGCGACTCGGAACAAAAACTGGAACAGTGGAGACAAACAAGCTCTGGAAGAAAAAGGTTTAAAACTTAGCAGGACAAAAACAGAGTGTTTGGATTACAGATAAAATGATATTTTTGGATGGTGAAAAGCAATAGTTTTAAGTACATACCTAGGATCGGTATTACAGAGTAATGGAGAAATAGATGGAGATACATGCAGTAGAATTAGGGCTGGATGGATAAAGTGGAAGGAAGCGAGTGATGTGTTGTGTGACAGAAAATTCCAATGAAGTAGAAGAAAAAATTCTATAAAACAGCTATAAGACCTGCTATAATGTACGGAACTGGATGTTGGGCAGTTAAAAAGAAAGAGGAATAATGAATGCATGTGGCGGCGGAAATGAGAATGCTTAAATGGATGAGTGGAGTGACACAAAAAGATAAAATTAAAAATGAGTATATTAGGGGAAGTCTAGGTGTGGCACCAATTGATGCCAAAATGAGAGAGCATAGGTTAAGATGGTTTGGTCATGTTCAACGTTGAGACGTTAATCACCCAATACGAAGAATTGCTGAATTGCAGATTCCTGGAAGGAGTAGGAGTGGAAGACGCTTCCGCTGCCGATTACGCGCCAGCGCATGATACGGTTACTTCAGTCAGGTGCCATTCACGCCCCAGCGAGTGATTTGGTTATATGAGTCAGGTGCCATTCAACAGAATGGCTCCTATAGTAGAAGCCAGAGTTAGAATGCAGTGTTAGTCTTACGGCGCGCATCGATGCCGCTCATGTCGGCACAGTGGTAGGTGTGTGTATCCAACCGAAGGCAATTGTTGTGTGTGCGTATATTCCAGTGCTGTGATCCTTAAATCCGGTCCTAATGCACCGCTCGGGGCAAACCGGCATCGTGGTCGGTCGTTCTCCGGTAAGAAATGCATTGCCCTATGCTACCTGCACTGCATTCTAACTGTGGCTTCTACTTTAGCCGAGTTCAATTCTCTTATAGTTGTTCCACTTTATCTTTGCCCATGCGTCATGATTCATTTTCAAACAAATTATTAAGTCAAAACAGAAAGTGAAACGTAGATATGCTTTTTCTCATGAGGATCGTTCAGTGCGTCACAGTTTTTCGATTTCTTTCTAACGCATTAAATTGTATGTGACAAAAAACGCACGTCGATGATTACATTTCGTCGGTGACATTTATAACATTTATTATAGTTGTCAATAGATGGCGCCATAATCGAAAATAAAATAATTTGCGAATTATATAATATATCTACTAATATAATCTGAACAATTTATAAGACTATACAAATCAAAGAAAATACCATTTTATAAATGCAATAAACACAATTGATTTGTTTTTTTGCAAAATTGCAAATAAAATGTGACAACTGTCAGATTTAACTAAAATGTCATGTCACTTAAATGTATATTATCACGGACTTACCTTTTTTTCTATTATTTGTGACGCACTGAAAAATGCTCATGAAAAGAAGCATACGTCGATGTGTATATACATTGTGTATACTGTACTGTATACTATATACTATACACATCGACGTACGTTTCACTTTATGTTTTGATTTAATTTGTTTGAAAATGAATCATGACGCATGGGCAAAGTTAAAATAGAACAACTATAGCAGCGAATATGCTATATTCATTCAGGTTTGTTTAGTTTTTAATAATCAATCTACAAAAATAATTTACAAAAATAACTTATATATTTATTACTAGTTTACAGATTTTTAAAAAACTTATCTAATAATTAACACAATGATAAATAAAACTAGCATATTTACATTGTAGTTACTTTGAAATGGTCACTGTCAAGTGTGGAATAAACATGTCCCTCATTGCTCAAGAACTGCAAGGCTTCACTGAAAAATAATGATATCACTGTAAAATATGTCTTTTATATTTAATATAAATATCAGTGAAGAATGCATAAAAGTGTATTGTTCATTGATATTTATTGAAACACAACAAGCCAACTGCAGAACAGAGACATAATTGATTGAATAGATAGATCTTTGTATAGGAAAAATATTGATAAAAGTACACTATAAATTTTGGATATGTTGTTTAAGTAACACTAAAATTATTACGAATAGTACATTCTTTATAGATCCAGATAATGATTAAACATAAGGGGATAGGCATCTTGGTCCAATGCTATTTAAATGCATTCATTTTTTTGAAAAATTTAAACGCAGAATGAAAGACTACATGATTACCGAGGGCGGCCGAAAGTCCCTTAGTAGGGCAGTGCAATTAGAACGAAAACATGCAATGTTTCGGAAAAATTCAAAAAAGCTTATATTTTTCTAAAACTTTTTTTGTTAGTCTATATACATGTTAAAGTCAAAAGTTCTACTCGCAGATATGGCCGCTAATTGTTTATTAATTGTTTGAACAATAACAATTGTTTTGTATAAATAATTTTAAAAATATAGTTGAATTCATCATTTTACGTTGATCAAATATGTTTCTATTTTGTTTTTGATTATGCTGAATCCGAATATGGCATTACAATTTGAAAATTCTTATACAGAAGCTCTTATACAGTAATGTCTGCGTAGCTAGGAACCACATGGAAAACTTTTTTATTGTCAATTTTACGAAAAAAAGTTATTCTTCATAAAATGCTCTGGATAGTCAAAAATCTAAAACTCAACCATCAGATATCAAATTTTATCAATTTTATACGAGTTATGTCAAAAATATGAATTCCTTTAAAGAGTAAAGTACCTTTATATTCCAAAATATCAAAAAATGCTATTAGGTAAAGTTGTTTGAAATTAAAAACGATGTTTTAATATACAATTACATCATTCTAATAAAAAAAAATAATTTATCAAATTACGGATACCCATCATAATTTTATTACAATTAGGTATGATATATATATATATATATATATATATATATATATATATATATATATATATATATATATATATATATATATATATATATATATATATATATATAATAAAGTATTTGATTTATTATCGACCGTATATTATTTAAACAAAATTTTGGTATTTTTCGGGTTCTGTCGGTCAGGAATTAAAACAATTCTATTTTTTTGTCACTTAATATTTCGTCAACTGATTGTTGACTTCATCAGAAGTGCACTACAAATTTACAAGAAACAAAGGTATAAGCAACATAAGAAAAATTACATAAAACACTACTTACAATGTGGAATTGTTGACAAATGAACAAAACAAACATTGGTCACACACTCTTACAATTAGACTAACATTTTTGAAATGAAACAAATTAAATATAGATAAAATGATAAAAAATGTACACTAGTGACTAGTTTATGTGTATAGATAAAATAAGTATAATTGGTAAATGTTGTATCAATAATCTAATTAAATAGATTGCAGAATATTGCAGTATATATTGCTGAGTTGGTTGGTGTCAGCCTTATAATTAATTACATTTTTTGTTTTTGTGATGTAACACATTTCGAGAAATAGCCTGTTTTTATAGTGTTGTACTGTTTGTAGTATTTCAACATTGGTATAGTCAAACTGATGACCTGTGTTGATGCAGTGATCGACTACAGCGCATGTATTTTTATATTTCTGGCAGTCACTTTTGTGTTGAGTAATACGTTGTTTCAGCCATTGGCTTGTTTGTCCAATATAGCAACCGTCGCAGCCTAAACACGGTAGTTTATAGATCGTATTGGTTGTGTACATAGTTGGTGTATGATCTTTTACACGAGAGAATAAACTTTTGTTATTTATACAGCTGTACTTACCAATTCTGATATTAGAATGTGGTTTAAAGAGAGCCGTAATTTTGTT
The DNA here is from genome assembly GCF_917563875.1 of Diabrotica virgifera virgifera. Taxonomy (NCBI): domain Eukaryota; kingdom Metazoa; phylum Arthropoda; class Insecta; order Coleoptera; family Chrysomelidae; genus Diabrotica; species Diabrotica virgifera. Next base: position 78,332,091 of record NC_065449.1, on the reverse strand, counting down.
CGTGAGATTTTCGATATATATATATATATATATATATATATATATATATATATATATATATATATATATATATATATATATATATATATATATATATATATATATAGTCTTTTGAGTCCCTTTTACTTTTCAGTGTCGGGACATTAGGTATGATAACTATTTTATTATCAATTTTACGAAAAAAAGTTATTCTTCATAAAATGCTCTACCTGGTCTAAAATCTAAGATGCAACCATCAGATATCAAACTTTTTCAATTTTATACGAGGTATGTAAAAAATATGAATTTTTCTTAATAGTTAAGTGCCTTTATTATTCACAATATTTTAATTAGAAGGATGTAATTGAACAATGAAATATATTTTTTAATTAGAAATAACTTTTCTTAATAACAATTTTCGATATTGTGAAATATAAAGGTACATTACTGTTGAGTGAAATTCATATTTTTTGACATACCTCGTATAAAATTAATAAAATTTGATATTTGATGGTTGCATCTTCGATTATATACGATGGAGAGTATTTTATAAAGAATAATTTTTTTTCGTAAAACTGATTATAAAAAAGTTATCAATAGGTTCCAAGTTACGCACACATACTGTATAAGAGCCAAAAATTTTTTTTGTTGAACATTTATTATTGTTGAAGCTTATTATTAAATGTATTTTAGGTAAGTTTTACAGAAAAAAGTTTTGATCACTTTGTATAAACATTTTTTTAGCTGGTAATTTTCGGTTTTTGTATTAAATTTTTGTTATCTTTCTTAATTTTCTCAAAAAGAAATAGTTTATTTCATTTCTAAAGTCAAATAATTTAGTGCATTTTAAAGATTACATCCTAAGCTGTAAAAAAGCATCTATAAAATTGTAATAAATCTGTTCAAACATAAGTAATACCTTCTTAAAGTGGTGGTAATTCTGTAAAACTACGAAGTTTTCAAAAATTACATTTTTTGAGATGACATACCATTTGAATTAAATTTTTGAGATTTATTTTAATGAAACATCGTTTAGTAAGATGTTTGAAATGTAAGTTGAGCAAAATTGAGAGTTTTATAGGAAAAATTTGTATTAGTTACACATTTTTAAATCATTTTTAAACAAAATTCATGTAAGTCTTACTTTACGCCCACACTGTACTTATGCCCATACATTTTATTTCTTTTTATTATAACTATAAGATAGCTTAATTATTCTTCTTTCATGTCCAATTTGTAAAATTTCATTTGATCCGTTAGTTGAAGAATTACATTAAAATAACTCAATTGTGCACATCTCCGAACGCTAGTTCACAGTGCGCCAATGTTTGTGAGAAGGGTGACTTTAGCGTTATAAATAAAAAATTATAGAAGCTACAGATTTAGTTTTAGAAAAATCTTTATATAAGGTTTTTTTTTGTAAAATTTTCTGAAGTTTTCAATGGTTAAGTCAGTTTTTTTTCTAAAGTTTATATTTTCGAAGTTATTTAAAAAAACATCTAATTTCGCAGTTCATTTGTTTAATAAAAAATGAAGCACCCACTTCTCGAGTAGAACTTTTTGATATGTTGTTTATTAAACATTTCTTAATGAAATTACAAAAAGTTCTTGTTTGATTTTTTCCGAAGTGCAAATCTATATGCAATCCCCTATAGAACTAACAAAAAGTTTCTTTTGAATGAAATATTTGAAATTAAAAATCACACTAAATTTTCTTTTTTTTTTTCAGCTATTGTAATCTTTCATTGTGCATTAAAATTTTTCAAAAATACTTTAGTTTTCTCAAGATTCAAAAAAATGAGTGCATTTAAATAGCATTGGACCAAGATTTGCGCCTACCCCCTAAAGGAAGCTTTTTAAGGGGAGGGGGTATGCACATTTTTGTGAATTTTTTTCGAAGCTATGGTACAATTATTTTATTTTTAAATTAAATAAACATATTAAGTACAATTCAAAAGAATATTTAGAAAAAATTCAATCCAAAATATTGAAAAGTAAGCCATTGGTGACAAATTTTGACAGGCAGCTCACAAAAAAATGGATGTTGCGGTGGACATCAGAACTCGTCACTAGATCATACGAAACAAAAAATTCAAAAATATTTAATTAGCTTATAACTCATAAGGTCACGAGGTCACAACGTCGAGTTTTTTATTTTTAATGATTTTTGAATTTTTGGTATCACTCAGCAATCAAAAAATGAAATTTTTGGTAAAAATTTTGTAAAATCAACAGATTTATTATGGTTGAACAAAAAATAAGCAAAAGAAGAAAAATATTTCGACGTTGTTACCTCATGAAATGTCTCAAGAAAAGCTGTTCAAAATATCAGGTAGATCGGCCAAGTAGTTTCTCAGTTACAATGTCCACCGCATTTGAAAAAGCAGTTTTGAGAAAAATGCATTTAAAGTTTTGACAACTGCATCTTCATCTTCCTATTTGTCTGCGAAATCGTAAAGTGATGCACATTGGAATATGTTTTTTGAATTGAGGAGTAATCTACAAAAGAGAAGCGAACAGTTCTTTAACGTTTCTCACTACGCTCAAGCGTGCTGGCGCGAAGTCGCGGCAAAGCGAGTCGAAGGTAGAGATATTCAACACGCTGTATCTCTGGTAATTTTACTCCGATTATTTTGAAATTTTCAGAGAGTATTCTTGAAAGTATGCACTTTTATTTGAAATAATAAAAATTAAATATTTCAAACCATACCCCCCCTTAAAAAGAGTGAATTCATCATACGTTTATACATAGTTCTAGGTATACATATTTACGTCATCTAAACCTCTTGTATTACAGTAGATTCCCTCTATAACGAGAACTGAAATGGCGGACTAATTCCCTCGTTATGTCAGACAACAATATAATATTGTGCATACATATAAATATCTAGTTTTCTAAAACATTAACTTCCTATGGTGAAGCCATTCGGAGCAATATAAGATGCTAAATATTGTTTCCTCAACAATAAGGCTTCGCCATCATAAATTGTAAATTTCCTACAATATTAAGTATCAGTCGATAGATAAACAGAACAGGAAGAATTTTATTATAAGCGGTGGATTTTATTACAGCACTGGCCTTGCTAACCACACAGATGTTGGGAATTTCTGTATACAGAAATATGCAGACGTCAATACATTTTTTAAAATCTAAGCTCTATCACCCAGTTTCATTTGTTTGAACACCTCATAATGAGACCAAGGCAATTTTCATTGAAACTGACTTGTTACAATTGGTGTTATGCTATTGATTACATTTTCACAATTTTGCAAAATCTACTGGTAAATGATATTAACATCATCAGAATTTAAATTATACTGACACAAAAAAAGACTAGTTTTGATTGACTGATCCAAGTTTTGGCTACATAAATTCCTAAACTTGGATATATTACCATCAGTAATATTATATCTATTATTATTGAAGACATTTACTGAAATAACCCAATGATCAGTTATTTTTGGACAATCCTGAACACAAGCACTTAAATTATTCTGATTAGAAATCACATAATCTACCAAAATTTTGCTAGTGTCAGTAATAGAGGTAGGATTATTAATATATTGTTTTATCCCATAAGCCTTGAAGATTGAACTAAAGTTAATAAAAGTATAAGAAATGGCACGACACATGAGGCAAATCAGTGAGTGATAAAATATAGGTGAAAGCTACGAGCATGCAAAATATGAGATTGAAAATGACCAGAGGCTCAAATGATAGTTCTTTAATATCTATAATTTTTGTTTCTTTTATGACATAATTTACTACTAAAAACTATTCAATACTTTACTTACTTGATCTGTTTATGCTGGTTGGGAGGGAAATTAGATAGTAAAGTATTCCTGCTCATTCCGTTTAATGTCTGATCTGTTTGAAGAATCTTGAATACCTTTTCTTGTATTGGAGTTAATCCTGATGTACCAGTATCATATTGGTCAACAAAGCTCATTGAGTTAGCCAAAGCTGCACCAGGATTATTGACTTTTATATCAATATCCTTCAAATAAATATTGTAATTATTATATTTTAAGTGTATATATGACATTAAGTGAATATAAATTTGTGATTTCCAGTGGTAAGTTATATGAAGGGTAAGTGGAAAAACAAACGAAGTCACAAAATTAACTTACAGAGAAAAGTTAATTAACATTACCACCAAACTGCTTATTACAATCTTAGAAATAAATAAAACTGTATTCCAATATTTTTATTGTAGCTTATTATTATTAGATTCTAGTTGAAAAATAAAACTACACATTGGAAGACTGTTATGGAATGAGACTTAAATAGTATCTACAGTCGGAAAAATGAAAGAATACCCATGAACTATCACATCAATCACTTATTTTGTATTTGCGGTCTTTTTCTATAAATAACAAACGTTTGTTATAGAAAAAGATAGCAAATACAAAATAAGTGATAGATGTGATCGTTCATGTGTATTCTGTATGTGTATTCAGGATGTTTTAATTGAGGTTTGAATATGGACCAACTTAGATCTAGTGATGCTATGCAATGCAGTAAAGGCACTACTACAGACAGATATTTCTTCTATCATGTTTTTCCTCTTCACTCTTATTCTGTAGCAGTATGTAGTATCATGATTCTGTTCTCCATCAATTTGTTGTGACCTTTGTCTTAGAAATGGCAATACAACAATCAAACCAGCTAAATAAAAGTTTGGAGCATCTATTGATCCTAGTTGATTGAATGTACTAACCTTTTCCACTCCAATGTCGAGTGTCACTCGACATTGATTTTGTTTTGAGGGATTTTTTTACTAAATTTTTAAATTACGATTGAAAGAATGAAAGAAACATTCTAGAATCGCAACATACTTTAATTCAATTAAATTAATACCGGTTATTGTCAAGAGATGGATTTATTTTGGCGTAGGTGTTGATGTTAAGGCATGTATCCACTATGTTTGCGAACCTCTTGTGCACTGTGCTCATTGCAACTGCTCCAATGGATACGGTGTGCTCTCCTCTACATAATAAACTGCCGATTAGAGCGCTGAGGCAGAGCGCGCACCATTGCACAGTCCAGGAGCGTGAACCTATCCACTATGTGGAGCTGTTACAGGAGCGCAGAGGGCAAACAGAGTGGATACATGCCAAAATCCCTAAAAAACCCGATAAGTTAAAAAACACAATTTTAGTGTGAAGTTGGAGGAATAAAAACTAAAAAAGACTTGGAGTGGAAAGGGTTAAGTATGTTTTGCCTCTTTTAAGCAATAGTGTTTTCAAAACACTTCATTTTACACTTACGGTAATGCCCTAACTCGTGAGACTGCAACCTCAATTCTTTCATTACATCTGCAGTTCAGCCAATTCTCTTTTATTTCTTGATTTTTCTTAACAGGTTAACACACAAAATATTCTTTATTCAAACTCATCCTGACATACACTAACACAAAAAGAGCCAAACATGGAAGACTGTCACGCCAGGTTAAACGGCGATGCTAGGCAATTAGTTGGACTACAACGGTTGTTTACCAGTGCCACACATACCTACTATGTTCATTTTTAACCAGTTTGGGTATCTTCTACTGTTGTGTCATCTGAACACTGTTAGTGCTATTCCCATACAATTAAGCATGTGTTTGGGACAGATATTATCAACACAACAAGTTGATTACCTGATGTTCTTATAAAATGGACATCATTATTTGTTTTTCCCCGTACCTTTGATATACCTACAGTCTCCTAGCAATTACAAATAAACATTCTGTCATAACTAATATACACTCACCGGCACAAAATTCCGCCACCCAAAATCTTTTATTAAGTTTGACAATATATAACTTTATTATTTTGTACTTCGATTTTAGGATTTTAGGTGCTTATGTAGTTATTTAAAAAAGAGAACTCAAATGGTTAGAGTAAATCATTGTTATTCCAACATTTTTCCTGTGACTTCAGGTGTTCCCCAAGGTTCACACCTGGGACCGCCACTATTTAATCTATTTATTAATGATATCACCACTTGTTTTCCCATACAATAGCTCCCCTTTTCGCTGATGACCTTAAGTGCTTTACAATAATAAGATCTCATGATGATACTCTTGGACTACAATCAGATATCAATAAATTATCCCAGTGGTGCTCTCTTACCAAAGAGAAAATCACCCCAGGACAATGGCCAAAGAATAATTCGAAACCAGATTGATTTTTTACTGATAAACGAACGATACAGAAATTCCTTAAAATCCGTTAAGGCTTACCCAGGCGCAGATGTCTATTCAGACCATAACCCTCTAATAGCGCAAATGAGTATTAAACTAAAAAGATTGGAGCAAAAAAGAAGAGCAAACCAGATAGACGTCAGTCATTTATGTAACCTAGAGGTAAAGGAGGAACTGCAAAGATGTATTAATAATAATTTGAAAATACTTCATGAAAAAGAAACATCTCAGCCAACGAACAACACAGATAAAAAATGGCAAAACGTAAAAATGGCGATAACAAGTCCTGCGAAGAAAATTCTGACTAAAGAAAAACCAAAAATAAAGCAAAGATGGATGACTGATAAAATCCTTCTTCTCATGGACAATCTGAGAATAATGAAAGGAAAAAACGAACAAAGGTACAGTCGGAAAAATGAAAGAATACCCATGAACGAACATATAAAACACGCTGTATTTTCCTGTCACCGTGTTACAAAGAAAATTGTCCAGTGCAAGTACATGTAACAATAAATATTACATGTACTTGCGCTGGCCAATTTTTTGTGTGACACGGTGACAGGAAAATACAGCGTGTTTTATATGTTCGTTCATGGGTATACTTTCATTTTTCCTACTGTATAAACAAATACAGAAAGAAATCAAAAAAGAAATCAGAATAGCAAAGGAAGATTTTTATAAAAGAAAATGTGAAGAAATAGAGCAATTGCAGGCAAAACATGATATTTTTAATGTACATAAAAAAGTGAAAGAACTTGCAGGTACCCAAAAACCTAAGCAGCCAAATATCCTGTATAATGTCAACGGAAACATAATAACAGAACTAGAAGAACAGTTGAAGACATGGAAAAACTATGTTGAAGAACTCTTTGCAGATGATAGACAACAATCTGAACTAAGTAACATACAAGGAGACGAAGGTCCAGAAATAACGGAAGAGGAAGTAATGTATGCACTAAAAAGAATGAAAAATGGTAAAGCCCCAGGTCCAGATGAAATACCAAGGAAATCCTTAAACTGATAGAAGAATACTTGATCAACATTTTAGTTGAACTTTTCAATAGCATTTATACATCAGGAAAAATACCACAAGAATGGCTTTTATCCACCTTTGTTATTATACCAAAAAAGATGAATGCCAAACAATGTAGTGATTACCGTACAATCAGTTTGATGAGCCATGTACTGAAAATATTCCTGAAAATTATACACACTAATTAGAGTACACAGAAAACTGGAAATGGACATCAATGATACCCAGTTTGGATTCCGAAATGGACTCGGAACAAGAGAGGCGTTGTTTGCACTGAACGTTATGTCTCAAAGATGTCTTGACATAAATCAAGATGTATTCATGTGTTTCATAAATTATAACAAGGCCTTTGATAAAGTGCGGCATGATCATCTAATCAGACTCCTGGCAGAAAATAATTTAGATAAACGAGACATCCGACTAATAGCAAATATGTACTACAATCAGAAAGCAGTAGTGAGAGTAGAGAATAATACCACTGAAGAAATTGAAATAAAGCGAGGTGTGAGACAAGGGTGTATACTGTCACCAACCCTGTTTAATCTCTATTCCGAAGACGTAATGAATAGAACACTCTCTGAGCAATCCATAGGTATTAAAATAAATGGTGTTAGATTAAACAATCTGAGATTTGCCGACGACACCGTTCTGATCGCAGAAACACTTGAAGAGCTACAGACATTGGTGAATAAGATAGCAGACTGCAGTGAAGAATATGGACTATCTTTGAACATAAAGAAAACTAAAATTTATGGTGATATCGAAATCAACAAGAAATGTGAAAAAATTTATATTTAAACAATGAAATTATCGATCGAGTTAGCAAATACAAATATTTAGGCACTTTAATAAAAATGAAGACAACGATAGCTAAGCAGAAATCAAAATAAGAATAGAAAAAGCCAGATCCATATTCACTAAAATGAAGAGTGTTCTGTGGAAGAGATTTGAGCCTTGAAATGAAACTTCGCCTGATGAGATGTTACATACTTTCTGTGCTGTTCTACGAAATGGAGTCATGGACGCTGAAAAAGATTGATACCAAAAAATTAGAGGCATTTGAACTGTGGATGTATCGCAGAATCTTGAGAATATCATGGGCGGAGAGAGTCACAAACGTCGAGGTCTTGAGAAGAATGAATAAAGAAAAGGAAGTCATATTTACGATCAAAAAACGAAAACTGCAATACTTGGGACACATTAAAAGAGGCGAAAGATATGAACTGCTTCGAATAATTATGCAGGGGAAGATAACAGGAAAAAGGTCCATAGGAAGAAGACGAAACTCCTGGCTAAAGAATCTACGGGAATGGTACAGCTGTAGCAACAACGAATTGTTTCAGTCAGCAGTTTCGAAAATACGTATAGCCCTGATGATTGCCAACCTTCGAAACGAAGATGGCACTTGAAGAAGAAGAAGGTACTCTCTTAATGGCATGGAATTAAATGTTGGTAAGTGTTATATTATGCGTTTCTGTAGGAATCACCATTTGCTAACACATGACTATACTATTAACGATCAAGCATTGCAATCATGCACACAAATCAGAGACCTGGGCATAATATTAGACTCTTCACTCAGCTTTATACACCACATTAGTGCCGTTGCCCAGAAGTCTATGAAAATGCTTGGTGTCATTAAAAGAACATCTCGTGATTTCACAGATATCAATTCAATGAAAATTTTATATTGCTCACTTGTTAGATCTCATCTTCATTATTGTTCCTCTTTGTGGTCTCCATAAAAATAAACTTGATAGAGTTCAGTTTAGCATACCTTTCTCAGATATGTAGCTTTTAAAAAACATATATGTATATCGTTCCTACACGGATATTGAATTATTATTGAATATTTCGTCATTAGAAACCCGTAGAAAAAGAAAATATCTAACAATCTTATTCAACACTATTAATGGTAACAGTAGCTGTCCCGATCTTCTGTCAAAAATTAGTCTTTTTGTTTATAAACTATACTTACAACATTTTTTTACCACGAACACTTAGCGTTGCGAATTCTCTAAATGACTTGAATATATTCTGCAATACCTTGTATAGATTTAAAAACCATTTGTTGAACATACAAATATAACTGAATGTTAATAATATAATTTCTATCACCAATTCTTAAGCTCTCACCGGAGGGACCGCAGACGTTCGGATACAATTAGCGTCTCTTTGCAAAGACAATGACGTCGACTTTGCAAAGTAACAAGACACTTACTCAACACACACACACTACACATTACACCCGAGTTAGTGATAAGTTATACAATTACGTGGCTAAAGGTTCTAGTTCTAAACCGAGGCCAGAATCAGAGAAAAAAAAATTTTATGCTTAAACTTTGTTTGTTTTTTATATTGTAATGTTATTTTTTTTCCTTTAACTTAATAGCTTTGTATTGCAATATTTGATCTTTGTGTTGACACTGTTATTGTTTTTGTTTTTTTGTCTTTGTAATATTTTTTTCTTTGTAATAACCTTTTTTGAATTGGGCTTGCCCGTAAATAAATAATAAATTTTTGCATCAGTTTGTAGGTACATGTATTGATATCGTTTGTTTTTATTCCGGCAACGAAAAAAAATTTGCTTACATGGCATTAGGTATACAGGGGTGAATGGAAGCGTTGTATTTTCTGCTAACTTTAAAAAATCTGTGGAAAAATTGAAGAGCTTATTTTGTTTCATAGTCCATAGTCCTGCCATAGGAATTATCCCAATATGTCTTTTCTTGTAAGAGCTGTACAATTTTTTGTAAATAAAAACACTGACTCATAAACATAAATATCTTTAATAAAGGTTGGCTTGAAAAGATTAGAATGGCCCGCATGAAGCCTAGATCTCAATCCTATTGAGAATTTATGGGATGAATTAAAAATAGCTATTCGCTGTAATCCTAGGCCACCAGAAAATTTGATTTGGTACAGTTATGGCCCTGGTATAGGAATATCGGGCTATTCCCCAGGCAAGAATAACACATCTTTATTTGATGCCAAACATATTGCGAGCAGTCGTTGCTGCAAGAGGTGGACATACCCGCCATTGAATTGTTTTGTTGTTAATTTTGATTTGTGCTGTTAATTTTAGTTTGATATTAAATTTTTTTTTAAGTAAATTTAATTTGATATTTCTAATTAAATTAACCTTCAAAGCCGTGTTTTTATTTACAGCTTTTACAAGAAAAGAGATAATTTAAAAAACAAAATCTTAGGGATACTTCCAGGATAACACAAAATTAGCCGACAAAAAATATGCGACAAAATTAGGCCTCCAATTTTTCCACAGAACTTTTTAAAGTTTGGAGAAAATACAACGCTTCCATTCACCCCCGTATAATGCCATCTAAGCAAAAAATTGTTGTTACCGGAATTATAACAAATGACATCAATATATGTACCTACAAACTGATGCAACAATCTTGAAAATCGGAGTACAAATAATAAAGTTATATCAAAAATGGATAACCATTTTCAATTTCGTTGCAACACAAAACTACAGCCGCATCATATTCTAGTTCAATCAGAGAGTGCAGCAAGTACCTCTACCGGTTTCGAAACTTATTAATCTCTCATCAGGAGGCACATAATACTGCTCTCTCTGACCCGACCAGGACAAACCCCGGCGTGCAGTTACGGATTGTAACGAACGAAATGGCAGGGATGCCCTAGCGACAATTGCTAGCAAAATACTAAGTTTTCAATCTAATAGCACATAAAATAATATTAAAAATATTACTCTACATCCCACCAGATTGAAAACCTTCTCTGGTTACACCTCCGAGGATTCTAAAATTTGCAAGCCATAACGGATGCTGAGATTAAAGAAGATGAGGGAATTTTACAATTTATAATTCACGTCCCACCTGCTCAGCGCGGTAAAGTTCCAACTAGAATGGTTCCAAGTAAATAAAATTTATAAATTGTCAAACTTAATCAAAAATTTTGAGTGACAGAATTTTGTGCCGGTGAGTATATAATCAGTCTTACCATTTTTTTGCTGTCAGCTTCTGCTTGCAATCTGGTATAAATAGCTTCTAACAAATGGGTAGTAACTATATTGCAATCATCTACAGGAAACATTCTAAGAACCATAATCATTTTTTCATTATCTTGATTTCTAAGAGATCCAAAAACTTGAACATAGCTGTCTTCTTTAACACTTGGTAAATTTGTAGCAGAATCTCCATCATTTTCCAACCATAGGATGGCTTTAACAGAACCTGTGTGATCTTCTATAGTATAAGTAGCTTTTGTGGATAATATTTCAACACTTCTTAAAATTCCAACCAACTTAATCTAGAAACAAATACATGATTAAAAAACGAACAGAAAATAAATCATTTCAATATCTTACTATTTGAACTGGTGATCCAAATAATGTGAAATCTTCATCTTTACAGTTTCTAAGTTGTTGGATTACCACTGGTACAACATTTTGAGATCTTTTAACACCCTGAAATTACAAATAGAAATAATTAAATTGGTATGGCATTTCAGGACTAGATTAATTTTTTTGGGTAAATTGAAGGGCTTGGTGCAATAACCATCCACATGCATATTACATAGTTTTGAGGAATATGCATATATTGATCTTAAGCACTAAACTATTAACATTTTTGGTGCAATAACTGTCCACATTGTTCTATATTGAATTTCTTACACACTAAGTGTACAGTTTTTGCAAACTATGCGGAGGTATTTTTGAAGGCAAGAAATGTCATAAACTTAATTTTGACAAAAGTGGTCTTCGAACGGATATTGCACCAAACCCTTCAATTACAGTCTATTGTTAAAATTTCAGATTGATACAACAATCCTCCCTACATTTTTTATCTTTTTTTTATTAACAATCAGCTTCATCTACGCCAGTGGTTCTCAATATTTTAAGTCATGTACCACCTACAGTTCCTTCTATTATTTTTGGTACACCTATATTTTTAGATTGTATTATCAAGACTTACTAAGTAAGGTATGCAGCAAAATAAACAGTACTGACATACATATGGCTCAAATTTATATGTGTCATGTGCTGAAACGTACTGAATGGTTTCCGAACGTTGTAATAACTTAGGTGAATTTAATATAGAAACACATCATCTCTTCATTGACGTTGAGAGTGCCTATGATAGTATCCATCGAGAATTTCTGATCAACGCCCTGAAAGAGTTTAATATTCCAACTCATCTCATTGATATAGTAAAAGAAACACTTGTACAAAGCATGGTTCGAGTTCAAAACGCACTAACAGATACAATCCATGTTAGAACGGGCCTACGACAGGGAGATGCCCTATCCTGTATTCTATTCAACATCACATTAGAGAAAATAATTAGAGTCAAAAGTCAACACCAGAGGAACAATAATAACAAAAAGTGTACAAATATTGGCATTTGCAAATGATGTTGATATCATAGCTAGAAGCAAAAGAGAAATGATAGAAGCATTTAATGCTATAGAAAGAGCGGCACAAAACAGTGGCCTATATATTAATGAAATAAAAACCAAATACATGAAGGCCAGCAAATCGACAGGCCAAAGAAACCTACAGAATCTGACAATAGGAGACTATAACATCGAAAGCGTAAAAATTTTTACATATCTAGGTTCACTAGTTACGGCAGATAACAATGTCAGCGAAGAAGTTAAGAGAAGAATACATATTGCTAATAAAACATATAATGGACTCATTAAACATCTAAGATCTAACAACATCACTAGAAAAACCAAATGCAAAATATACAAAACCCTGATAAAACCGGTCCTTATATATGGATCAGAGACATGGACACTGTCGAAAAGCGATGAGAACTTATTAGGTACGTTTGAACGAAAAATCCTTAGACACATATATAAGGGGGTGAAAGAAAATGACATGGCGCAGAAGATATAATTTTGAACTATACGCAGCATACAACGAACCCGACGTCATAACATCCATAAAGATCGGATTTCTGCGCTGGATGGGCCATGTTGAACGAATGTTGGAGACCGAAACACCAAAACATATAATGAAGCAAACACCAGTAGGGAGAAGGTCAAAGGGAAGACCCAAACTTAGATACATGGAACAAGTGAAACAAGATCTGAAAACACTTGAGATTACCCACTAGAAGAACAAAGCAAGGAACAGAACAGAATGGCGGAAAATCCTAGAACAAGCCAGGACCCAAAAAGGTTGTCGAGCTACTGATGATGATGAATATTATGTTACTGTTAGGTGCTTGAAAATGATTCTCAGCATTGCAGAACAATTTTTTATTGTGCAGTACTATTTTCGGCCATACGGAAAAGGTCGCGAAAACGGGCCAAGCTTAAAATGGTTTCAGCAGGACGGGGCAACTTGTCAAACTGCCAGGGAGTCTCTTCGAATACTGCTTGATCATTTTGGGATATCGCAACACACCAGACAACGCCGCCTGATGCGTACATGGGGAATGTTGAAGGAGGCACACAGATCCACCGTCCAAAATTTCAGAATTTCGGACTAGAATGAAAATGATTTTTTTCGTGCCAGAGGGTATTTTTAACATTTGTTTTATCGGGAACGTTGTCGTTAATAATGTTTGCAAGGCTGTATCATGTATACTCAATATAAAAAAAAATCATAAACATTTCAGTACTGTTTATTTTGCCGCATACTGTACTACTTACTATTTTAATTTTTTTTGTGTTTTGTGTACCACCGCAAATAATGATATCTACCACCATGTGTACATGATTACTGCACCACTTTTATTTGCATTATATGCACTTTATTATGGTACCACAGACTGAGAACTGCTGGAAGCTATAAGTTTGAGTGTTAACACATTAAGTGCCATAGTGGTCCCTATGGACCGCCTAGACGCTTAGGGAGTTGGACACCAAAGACCATAGGTCCAAATTGGTTTTATCATAGATTTATACAGGAGCAGTTTATTTTCAATAGTGAGTTTTGATTTTTGACCCATAAGCTAGCTCATTTGTCATATTTTGATGTTGATCTGGGTTTTGTTGGCTTAAATTGGGTATTATTCAACCATCCATTCAGTTTGTAAAAGTAACTTGGGTTGACTTTGTTTCATTTACTTTCAGCTTCCGGTTGTTGAGCCAGGTTCCCAATTGGTCTACTAGGTCAGGGGTCACCAATTAGTTTCCCTGAGAGCCCGTTTCGAAAACCTATGACACTTCCGGGGTCCGGATTTATGCTGCCTGTGTCTGACTGTTCTGATTCAGTTTCTTTGTGGATTCTTGTTAAAAAATATCCCCTATAAACAAATCAGAAGGGTGCTGGGCAAAATTTTTGGGCAGAAATTGTTTAATATTTTTTTAACAAATTCAAAACATTACCTTTTTTGCCCGCGAAAATATGTTTTTAGCATTTTTGGCTCATCTTAAATAAAAAAGATCTGTCATTTTATTAAAACTTAACGAGTTTTCGCATATTTTCGCATTTTTCAGATTTTAAATTGCTTATAACTCGAAAACTATCAACTTTTCAGAAATATGACAAGAGACCTTTATTGTTTATAATTCCCCAAGAAACCTAAAAATACATTTTTCGAGGCAAAAAAGTAATTTTGAATTTGCTTAAAAAATTGTTTCACCCGCCACCCTTCTGATTTGTTTAAAGGGGACATTTTTGAACAGGAATCCGCAAAGAAATCGAGTCAGAAACATTTTTCATATGAAAGTGGCCTCACACATGGACTAATATGGAAAGGAAAACTAATAATATCTTATTGTTTTTTGGTTACTGTATACCTACTTTTCTGTAAGTTTTCCTGGTACAATAAATAAAATATAAATTTATTGTGTATTGTTTTGATGTTATTATCAATATATTTTGAAAACAACAGTATTGTAAATTATTACTGAGAAAATTCCACACCTGTAATTTTGAACCAATCAAAATACGTTATTTTGACAGATCACCATGGCAACGGAGGTATTTTATCAGAAATTTTTTGCTCGTGGGGTACCCAACAGCGAATTATAGTGGAAATTTTTTGACGTTTACAATAACAGAACATTTTTGACAGACTGGTTTTTATTTGTTTACATAATTTAGTTTTGATTCATTTTCTATCACTTGTAGTTACTCAAAACTTATGTAAAATTGAAGAATATACTATTTTCTATCTTGAAATGGTATTCCCATGCAACTACAATGAGTAGAAATTACGAATTTGAAAGCCTAAATAATTGCTGACAAAGCTATGGCGCGCTATTAACACCTTGACGGACACCTAAGTTTTTCAAAAATGGTCAATTTGTACAGTGCCCTTTTTGTCGATATTATTATTCAAAAGGATGAAATATAACTAGGGCGACCTGAAATTTTACTCCAAGTATTAAAATTTTACAGAAAATATTGTTTAAGTTTTAACGCTTATCAGCGTTCTGCCACAATATAAGACTAGTATTAAGTCTATCTTGGCGGAACGCTGATATGCGTTCGACGTCATACAGCGTTGTGCCTATTGTCGTTTTCAACCTAATACATGCAGTGACTCGACGTCTATCAGCGAAATATTTTTCATTAAGAAAACGTATTTAAATAAAGCAATATTTATTTAAAGAAACCAAAAAGACATAATGATTCTTAAAACGTATTCAGAAGTCAAAAATATTAATTTATATCAACATAGTTTACGCATAAAGCTAACTTATACAAAGATATCTAAAAAATTATTCTTGATTTTTTGTTATTTCGTGCCACTCTTCAAAACAGTCTGGACATAACGGAGGCTTCTGGGGACATCCTTTACATCTATATCCTGATTCTTTCCGTTGACCTTTTTTGGCACACAGTCTACACTTCAAAAACACTTTTTTCTTATTCGATTTTGCACTTGGAATGCCTGGATTTCTTTCAGGCCAATGATTTGCTAAGTTTGTTTCATTTGTGAAACATTCAGGCTCGTAGTTTGAATTTTCCGGTAACCTGTTATCATGTTTTTCTCGACGAACTAAATTCTTTGCTTCTAAACCTGGTGGTAACTTCAAATAGGATTTAATGAGACTGTCACGGAACTCTAAATATCTGTACGTCTTGGAATTATTTTTACAATATTTTCGGTATAAGTAGAAAGAGTTCCATACAGTTACATCTAATAAATGGAAAATTACCTTCTTATACCAACGTATCGTTTTCCTTGGCGTTGAATAAGTTGAGGTCATCTGATCACACCTGTCGATGCCTGACATATGACGATTATAAACATCAACTTCTTCAGGTTTTATTTTCTCATGGCCATATCTGTTTTTCACTTGTATCAATCGTGGGTGATTTCTTGTGGTGATAACAAGAACATCGCGCTTATCACGCCATTTGGAAACGTAGACATTCTTTTTACGCATCCAGAAATGTTCACCCTTCTTGAGTTTTTTCTTTATAAGTTCCTTGGGGTTATTCCTGCGATTTGACCGGAGAGTTCCATTAGTATGAGTTTTTAAGCTTAATAACTTTTCAGATAATATAGAACTATTATAAAAGTTGTCCATAAACAGTTCGTGTCCTTTCATGAGGTAAGGCTTCATCAACCTCATAACTATAGCTTCTACTTTTGTAGTTCCCACATCGGAAGCGTTTTGAATATCCCCACTATACATTTCAGTATTTAAAAGATACCCATCGGAGGTTGTCAGTTCATAAAACTTAATGCCGTAACGTGCCTTTTTATTTTTGAGGTAAACTCTAAATCCAAGCCTGCCACGAAAATGTAAGAGGGATTCATCTAAAGACAACTCTTTAGACGGTCCATAAGCATTGTGGAATTTGGCTATAAGCATGTCTAAGAATGCTTGAATCTTTTCTTTATGTTTTGCGGTTCTCGAAGAGCAATTTAAAGTTCTCAATATTTTTTCAAACCTTCTTCCTGACATAATGTAACTAAAAATTGGATGAAAGTACAATACATCTCCATATGAAAACAACCTGCGCATGTTTGAAGTTGTAATTTGACCCTGCAATAAACACAGTGCCAAAAATTTCTTCATTTCGTCGATAGTCACAGGTCTAAAACTATTATCTCGAGCATTCCTTGTTTTGGGTCTATTAGATCTTGTTAAATCTTCTCCATAATTGTTGGTACATTCCACCAAATAGCTCATTATGTCATCGGTAAATAGGTATTCAAAAACATCTTTTGGACTATCTTCTGCATTTAAATTAATTTTCAGACGATTAGTGGATTCATCAAAGTTGAAATCTGGTATATCTGCAGTTGTAAACTCCCATTCTGTATCTATGTCATCTGAAGAATCAGAATTTTGATTCTGCAGTGCTTGTAGGGGTATACTGTCTTGAGATTTCTGAATAATTTTCTGGGAATCCTGGTCCAATGCGTCGGGCTCTTCTACTTCACTTTCCTCTGGCAGATTATATTGCTGGGGATTGTGAAGAGTATTATTAGACGTCTCTACATTGGAGAGCTCGGGGAGTTCGTTTAAATCAGAGTCTTCACTTTCATCTGACTGCGAGGCAGACGACTCACTGGGTACATAGTTTTCATCTGAGCTGAACTCTCCCTCATAAGCAGCATCTGAGTTCTCTTCATCCGACGTAATATCGTCATACAGCTGAATCAACCGCTGCTGTTCTCTCTTATACGGGTCACGGTCCGCCATCTGAAAGCAAAATAATATATTTTAAATTATACATCCTACTATAATAACATAAAATATTAGGCACAAAAATATCACACTAAATAAATTTATTTTTTACTTACATTTTTCGAGTAAAACTCGTATTCAACCTAACCTAACCACGTGTTTTACTATCTGCGGCACAGTACAACACACACCGCATACTTCAATATAACTGGCGACGCTGTACAGCTTCGCGTGTGACTTAGCCGGTTAGATACTTTAAATGGGTGGGGTGAAATAGAGAGGTGGAATTTACCAGACGGGTAACAGATTGGAAGGTATAGATAGGTATTCTATGACAGTGGCTTACGTGTTACCATGTATTTATATTATAATTATAACGCGGTACAGCGTTCTGCCACGATATTAGATTTTGTTAAGGACGCTTCACAGCGTTCTGCCACAACACAATTTTAAAAAAAGACGCTGCACAGCGTCTCTGTCCATCAAGGTGTTAATCTGTTCATGCAGCTTTGGATCTTCAAATGCAAATTTGGTGTGGAATTTTCTTACCGAATACCACGCGAAGTCAAATTAATATCCGGAAATTTTTTTTTGATCATGAATATTTTTAGAAAATTTCCCTCGTCTGCGACTCGGGAAATTTTCAAAATATTCATGATCTCAAAAAAATTTCCGGAAATAATTTGACCTCTAGTGGTATTACTAGTGAATATTTTAAAAATTAGGAATTTATATTTTGAATGCTAATGAAGTTTTTAGACATATTCAATTTTGTAGAAAGGAAACTGATTAATTTAAAATAAATAATCATATTTATTTTAATTTAATAACATGTTATCTTTTCTACATTAGTTTCAATGCAAGGTGTTTGTTGCAAACTTATTAAATCTGAAAATTATTTTAATTAAATGCACATCTGAAAAGTACTCCTACTTAACATATAGTAGAGAGGAAATGAATATAAAAAAATGCATATGACAATTTTATATTACAGCTTACTTAACTTCAAAATTAATGATTAGCAAGTATAACAATAAGGGGGAAAACTCTTTACAAAATTAAATTATCAGAGAGAAAAATGACATTTTTTTATGTACAACCTGTCTGAAGTTTGGAGTGAGTTTAGTGCAACTGAGTCTCATTAGGGAGTTGAGATATTCATCTGTTAAGTGAGATCTCTACCGATTTTTAATAAAGTTCATTCTTGATAAACTTGGCATCGTACACATAAGTTGAGCCAAACATAGTACACAATTTCATGGCCAAACATTTTCAAAATTGCCAAACACTAGGTATATTCTGAATTTATTGACGGTCCGCACAAAACTAGCTCACGGTCCGGATGCAGACCGCGGTCTGCTAATTGGTGACCTCTGTAAGTACTAGGTGGTTTTGCAGTTGTGCAGACGTGATCATGGGGTCCTCATTGACAGCAATTGAGAACCAGAGTGGCCTAAATGATTTTAACATTACTTAACATAATCAAAGAAATTGATCAGAAGCTAACAATGTCCAATTGTTTTACAGTAGACTCCTGTAAGTTCGGCCTCAGTTAGTTCGGTCTCCGCTTAGTCCGGCCAGCTCTCTAAGCATTAGTCACACACTTTGCACATCACAAATTATTAGAAAAGAAAATTCAGACAAAAAAATAATGACTTTTTTAAGTGTTTAAGAAGCCAAACCACCAATAAGCAATATTTTTAAATTTTATTAGGCATAGAGTTCTGTAAGTCTTGTTTTATAGTATTTTTGTAACAGTCTATCTTTTAATATATGTTAAATATATGTCAGAGTATTCCTCTGTGTTGTCTTCTACTTAATGTACAAGTGTTTTGTTGTTGCTAGATCCATACAAACAATAAATGGACATTTTTTAGATAAGCATCGGTTAGTTCGGCCTAGGGTCCGGTCCCGAGGTGGCCGAACTTACAGGAGTCTACTGTAGTAGTTTTAGTTGACCAAGAATCATTACTGATCAGCATACAATAGGGAATTTGCATAAAATTTTAAATTGGAAAAAAATGTTATAAATCACAACAGAACATAATTTAAAACATGCATCAAAGATAAAAAAGTTTTTTTTGTCTTTCGTTTGGCCCCTAAAGACGATTAAAAATTCAAATTATACCAGCCAGCTCAAAAGGCGTCATGTTGTCATCCGTTTATATGTTTTCATTCTGCACCAACAAAGTAAACAAAATTGTATATAATTTTAAATTAGACATTATAAACGTCAGTAGAAAATACAGTTATGTGACGTCACAAGTGTTTTTGATCATTTGAACTATTCATAGAAAACTTGTACTTTTAAAAAATGGTTTTATTTTACATAGTAAACCTTCTTTTCTTTCTTTCAAAAACTGTATGAAACTCAAATCTCAACAAACTGGTATATATTATTACAATGACATACGATAAATTTCATTAGAAAATAAGTATTTTTCCCTTATTCTGTGATGATGAGCTGGCCAAATACCCAAGTAGGTGGAGGCCAATAAACTAAAGAAGGAGAAGAAGAATATACCTAAATATAACCATAATCAAAACTATATAATAAAACCAACGAACTGTCAACACTGATGGAATCGCCATGAAGCAAATTTAATGGCGCCAGGATGAGATAGAAGATAATCAGGTAAAGGAGAGAAGATAATCGCCATCTTTCATAAACAAACACTAGTCAGGTACGTTGTAGTTGTCGCAAATTTTACCTGACAAATTCTCTGTCTCTCTCGAAGTGCTAGAACCTCTTTCTTGTATGTTAGCGCCTATCTCGCTTCACTGTTGGAATGGGACGGGCCATTCCATCAGTGTTGACAGTTCTTTGAATAAAACCAAGCAGTCCAACTGTGTATACTTTTACATGCATCTAATCTGGGACGGAACTGACCTCACATACTGTTTACAATTTCTGACGTGAAGTTGGCGTTGACAGGTATTTATGTGGTTAATAAATAATAAATATTTTATTTGGTGACATATTTTAATGTAAAACACATTGTAAAACAGGTAACATTGTGTATTAAGCAAGTATTAAGTCAATAATTTAATGCATTCCTGTTGGTATATCAAGAAATTATTCCGGAAACCAAGAGTCTGCCATTGTTATGTCAAGTTATGAGCTACTTTTTATCAGCTACTTTGGATGCCAGAATTTGGCTCATAGGTTCTATCCTGGGTATTTTTATATCAATGAATAAAACTATGTGAGGTCACGGGTCGTTTGAACTATTTTATACCACAAAGACTTTAAATTTGTATTTCTATTACGAGTTTTTGAAGTGTGAAATTTTGGAAATCTCATTTTTAAACAAAACTGAACATTATGTAATAAAAAAAATGTGCAAGTTCCCTATTACTAAAATAATCGGATATTGATAGCTTCTGATCATTTTCTTTGATTATATAAAGTAATGTTAAAATCAGTTAGGCCACTCTGGCTCTCATGGTCTTAATGATAGTGAGATTAAGATTTGGGTTGTTTTAGTGGTTGGGATATCTGAGGTAAACAAAAGGTAAACCAGAGGACTCAGAACGCTTCCCTGTGGAGTGATACGTCTGATTTAATGGGAAAATATGTGAAAGATGCCCCCTTACATTTTACTTGGAAGTAACAATCTTCAACGTAGGATTTCATAATTTTTTTATACAATTACCAAAAATGGAGGAGAGTTCTTGTTTTCTTTAACTTACCCCTTTGTTTTCAGTGGTTTCTTGATTAGCTGTGGTGTTTAAGAAGCCACCGGCTGACGAATCGTTTCCTCCTAAAATATGTATCTTGTAATAATAACTACAAAATATTTCATATTGTACATACTTGAAAAGTCTCCCCACATTTTATGTTCTTGCCTTAGATGCTGTTTGGAAATTATTTCATAAAAATCATTAAATACCACTATACCAGGATTAAATTGGGCGGGAATAAAAAATTAACTCTAAAAATTATGAAAAAAGACTGTTTGAAATTGACATTGACATTATATTTTCCACTTCTTTTAGTATAATGTTTTTTTAACCATAAACACATGGGAACTTCAGCATAGGCTAAACCTACTCAAGTATATCAATAAAATTCAAAACTACTTATACAATAGAAACTAACGTATATTTAAAACAATTTATAATTATGAATTGGTAAACTTACCTGTTCATAATTTATATTTCCCAACAATAAGGCTACGGCTACATTGGACGCGTAGTCTGACGACGACCAATCAGTCGGACATAAACGGACGACATTCGTAGTGCGACTAGGTGGTCGGATTGCATGCGTTTAACTGCGACTATGTATTCAGAAAACATGGTTAAAGATAAGGAATATTTATTAGAAAATAATTTTTTAGGTCTTTTGATTACATATAGGTAGAAAACTTAAGAATATGGGTAAAATAGAAATAGAGAAGAAAATGGCGAGATTCACTTAATATGGAATAATTTTTTACGCCAACCACAAAAGTTTTTTGAATATTTTCGAATGTTACCTGACACATTGAATTATATTTTATCTCATATTTCCGAAAGACTGTATTCAAGCAGCAGAGCGAAGGTGGCATTAACGTTAATGTGTAATGTGCAAATTACTTATTATTATAGAAATTATTTATTAAACTAAATGTATTTTTGATACAAACTTAAAAAAGAAATATCTTTTTAAGAAGTAAGGATATAAAAACTAAAATAAACTAAGAAAGTGCTTTCATTACTCTGCTGAAAATTATGCAAGATTTATTCTCGAACACCTAAACATCCTGCTTCGTTTTCTGATGAAACTGATGGTAGTATTTCCACTTGATACCTGATTTGAATGATTCTTTGATCCACTGCAGTAGTTCTTATCCAGAGAGACTGAGCACACGTGGCTGGGCTTCCAAAAGAACTTGTATTTTTATTCGTACTGGCAATTTTTGGTATTCGGGTATTTTTTTTCATGTACGGCATCCATAGATATATATAATACTCTAGATTGCGCCCTGCGATCTTAAAATGGGTGACGGTTGCGACAGAGATAGATGAGCCCATACTCCGGTAATACTATACGCTCTGAGCTTCGCTGGTGGCGCTCCTGGCGGATTACTAATTCAACTTTCACTGGTAATTTTTAAATTTATTATTTAATTGTAATCGCTTAATATTTACAACGCAAAAAATTAATTAAATTGTAATCGATTTTTTTAAGATTTTGCTAATCATTTTGACGTTCTATTGATAAAATATGAATTTCTTACTTCGGATACTTTCACAATTATCGTGTAGATGGCGCTAAGAATAATTTATAATTACATATTACGGAACATTAAAAAAACTTAAATTCAGTATTTTATGCCTGGTTGCACCAACAAATCTTAAGCTCCAGCTTAGCCCAGCTCAGCTTATAGATAGGGCCGCTTTAAGTCTAACTTACTTTGCACCATAATTTTCGAGTATTATCGATCCAACACACGTGGCAATCCATTGTGACAAGCTGAAAATTGATCTAAGACTCAATGGTACAACGCGTATGTTTCGTAAGCTGAGCTTAAAGCACGTCTTAAGCTTAAGATATGTTGGTGCAACCAGGCATAAATCGTAAGTATATTTAAGGTAAAAATATATACCACAGCTTTGACCAACTAATATTTTTTATAATTAATGTTTTTACTTTTAATTTTAAATTATTCACTTTGACATTTATGTCAAATTTCCGGTAAACGTTTACATATTTTCCACTACTGGCGCTCACGAATTTGTAAATATCCCCTCTACGTACGAGCTCACAGCGTGTATTATTAATCTATGGATGAGCCTATTTGGTCGGTAGTCTCTTTTTAATTTAAGGGGAATATCGACGACGTGACTATCCCACTTTATCGAGTAATATGTGTTGACAGTTGGGGCGGGTGGTGACGAGAAGTGGTCTTTGGTCTTCGGACGTGGACAATCGTGGTTCGAATCCCATACCAACTTTACCTTTTTTATTTTTATTTAATCAATATTGCGTTTATTTGATATTTTTACATCTGAAAATGGACCTAAGTAAATCTAGCAGATAATAAATGTATGTAAGTTAATATTGGAATACATAATTTGTGAACTGCATAGTAAAATAAAAGTCATTCGTTATTAATATAAATTCGTCCTTATTCGAATGATGTGAATAATGTTTGTTTTGCTTCTACTTTTTAAAAAAATTATACTATATCTACTTATAATTGAATCGGTCATTTCAAAAACAGCAAAGTCCACAATTTTCAGAAACTAACTTTTTGAGAGGAGTAGACTCCTTTAAGATAAACGTTGTGTGCAAAAACGACACCAGTCCAGTAAAAACATTAGGAACAAAACTACAATATAACTCTGAATTTTGATGTCATCCATTTCATCCATCATTAACTTATTAAAAAAAATAACATTGGCTTTTATATTTTTAAAAATCTATAGGTACCTACACAGTTTTTCTTATTTGTTATATATTTCTTTGCATAGATTTATTTTAAAGATGTAATAATATCTAATAAACGCAATATTGATTAAATAAAAAATAAAAAAAGTAAAGATTGGTATGGGATTCGAACCAGGATTATCCACGTCCGAAGACAAACGACCAGTTCTCGTCGCCATCCGCTCGAACTGTCAAACCATCTAAAATACTCGACGACAGAGTAGGATAGTGACGTCGTCGATACTCCCCTTGAATTAGAAAGAGACTACCGACCAAATAGGCTCATTTATCTCTGTCGCAACCGTCACCCATTTTAAGATCGTAAGGCGCAATCTAGAGTATTATATATCTATGACGGCATCAGACTCATGAAGAAATGAAAGTTATAGAGAGATATCGCCAGGGCCGGCCCGTCCATATAGGCGAACTAGGCGGCCGCCTAGGGCGCAAAATCCGCCTAGGGCGCAAAATTAGGGACGTAGTACTTTCTCATGTAGTAGTTGTGTAACTCGCAGAGACAGAAAAATCACTGGGTAATGAAAGGTGAAGGATATTTTATTTTAGTTGTCTTATAAAATAAGAAAACGCAAAACTATAACTTAACGTTAACATTAATTACTCGTTTTGGCAACCTCGCTGAGCGTAAGCCTACTTAGTGGCGCAGTGGTCGCGGCAACCCCACACTCTTCACTTCAGTCAAGCCAGCAGTCATAGCGTGAACAGAATAAGAGTACTAGTCTGTCATTAGGGCGCTGCGTGTTATGCATTTTCACTTTTCAGTTTAGTGTAGTAGTGCAGTGTTGTTGACTTTGTTTGTGCATTGATTGACAGTAGTAGTAGTTGTTAATTTACGATAACAAAACTGCAAAAGGAAGTTTGAATTAACAAGTAAGTAGCTTATACTCTTCATATTTATAATTTTTTTCAGTCATCATATCATATAGGCCATTGTCATATTGTTGTTGTATATAGGCCTAAATCAAATCAAAATTGAGATTGTTTAATTATCATAACTTAAAGAAAACCCCTTGTGAACACTTGCCTCTGTTTCGCCTACGATGCCGATGTGATTGATTAGGAACTGGCTGCTGAGTGCTGGTCATGCTGGCTGCTGTTCTGGGATTTGGGCGAACTGAGTGGTTGTTTAATTTATTTAATATTACACAATATGAATGTTGAATGAATTATTAGTTTTGAAATCCACCTGGACATTTCTAATTTTGCTTCCAAATATTTATCAAAACAAATTATTTTTTGTTGAAAACAGTATAACTTGACTTTTTAAGCAAGAATGACCATTGGATTTTTTTGTAAAATTTTTTAACTTCTAATTTCTATCAAATTGATTTCAAAATTAGGCCTACTTTAAATGTATTTATAAATAATATTAAAATAATAGGCTATTAATGTAATTTTATTTAAGAGAAGTCCTTGCTTCTTGGGGGTGTAATCCTAATTTCATATCTTGAGTAAAGACATTCAAAATTTTTTCATTTTTTCAAAATGAAGTTAGCTTAATCCAATCATTGTTTTCTTTCCAGATATGATGTCAGGAAAACACTCGGGCTCTTGGTTTAAGAAAAGAAGACAGGAAAGAGAGGAGTCAGCAAAAAAAGCTAAAGGGTCTTTTGAAAAATATTTAATTAAACCAAATGACACAACTCTTAGGGAGGAAAGTTATAATGAATCACCTTCCACCTCTGGAAAAACCAACCAGCTCCTACCTCAAGAATATGCTACAGAGAAAACAGATACTGAATCACCTTCTACTTCTGGGGGAATCATCCAGATCCAACCTCAAGAATGTCCTAGGAGGATAACAGCTATTGAACCGCCATCTACTTCTGCAGAAAACAACGAACGTCAACTGCAAGAATTTCAAAATAATTTCGTTGAAATGGACGTTGACGTTACAGATAATGCAGTGGAATTACTGCCGGAAAATTCAATCTCACCCAAAGTTACGCTTGATTATGCTGATCCAGCGTCTTGGGACACTCTAAATATTAATCGCCAAACTTTACGAACCATTTTAGTAGAGCATGGACCTGACCAAGTAAAAGGAAAATTTCCGAAGGGTGTGAATAACAGAAAATTTTCTGACTTTCATTATAGAAGGAGGCTTCCAAATGGTGAATATGTGTACCGAGACTATCTTCAATACTCAAAATCTACCGACAAAGTTTTCTGTTTTTGTTGTAAGGTGTTTGGCGGCATAAATGTCTCTTCTTCATTAGGCAAAAGTGGTTGTAATGACTGGCACAATATGTCGGCCCTCCTTGAAACGCACGAAACATCAAATGATCACCTTCAAAACTTTGAAAAATGGAAAACACTGAAAAAAGCACTTAAAAAAAATTTAACTGTTGACAATGTTTATGAACAAAAAATAAAACAAGAGGAAATTTACTGGCAGAAAATTCTAGAACGGCTGTTTGCTCTCGTCAAAACTCTTGGGTCCCAAAACTTGTCATTTCGCGGCACGACAGAAAAATTAGATGTTAATGACAACGGAAATTTTTTAAAATTTATTGAATATTTGGCCATGTTTGACCCAATAATGAATGAGCATCTAAGAAAAATCAAAAGTGATGTCAACAGGCACACTCATTACTTAGGGAAAAATATACAAAATGAGATGATTCAAACTTTAGCTAATGCAATAAATGCAGATATATTGTCCTCAGTACATACGGCTAAATATTTTTCTATTATTTTAGACTGCACACCAGATGTTAGTCACGTAGAGCAAATGACAATTATTATTCGATTTGTTGAACTACCAAAGTCATCTCTGGCATCCTCAACAGAAGTATCTAGTTATCATCAAGTACTTGTAAAAGAACACTTTTTGGGATTTGTGCCTCTCACTGAAAGTACCAGTGGTGAGTATATGACGGAAGTAGTTTTAGAAAAGTTAAAAGAGATTTCTTTGCCTGTAGAGAATATTCGTGGGCAAGGTTATGACAACGGAAGCAACATGAGAGGAAAAGAAAGTGGAGTTCAAAAGAGAATTTTAGATGTCAACCCACGTGCATTTTATGTTCCATGCTGCTCACACACTTTGAACCTTGTTGTGAACGATGCAGCTTCGTGCTGTGTAGAGGTTACTACTTTTTTCGATGTGGTTCAACGAACATATGTGTTTTTTTCGGCATCAACTCGACGATGGGATGTTTTGCGCCGTCATGTTCCAGCTTTGACATTAAAACCCTTAAGTGATACAAGATGGTCCAGTCGAATTGATGCACTAACGCCTCTGCGGTACCACTTGTCTCATGTGTGTGATGCTTTGGAGGAGATTTCTGAGGACACTTCTCTAAAAGGATCAAGTGGCAGTATTGCGAAGGTAGAAGCACTTGGATTACTTAAACACCTCTCAGACTTCAAGTTTATTGTTGCCCTTGTTACATGGCACAATATTTTATTTCAGGTAAACCTAACCAGTAAGATACTACAAGAAAAGGATTTGAGTCTCCAGAAAGCAGTTAGTCACCTGAAAAAAACCGAAGAGTTTTTGGTTACAGCCAGAAGTGATGTACAGTTTCAGAGAGTTCTGGTTGATGCTAAGGAAGTAGCAGAAGAAGTTGGAATAGAACCAATTTTTGAGAGGGAGAAGGTCCGAATAAGAAAAAAGAAGAAAATGTTTGATTATGAATCAACAGATGAATCAGCAAATGTTGCCAGTGACCCGTCAGAAAGTTTCAAGATTCAATTTTATTTTGCTCTTTTAGACACGGCTGCTAATGCGGTAAAAGAAAGATTTTCCCAGTTAAATACAGTATCTGGTGTCTTTGGATTTTTATACAACATTACTGATCTTAAAAACAAGACTACATCTGAGGTTAAGTCGATGTGCAACAACTTAGAAAAATCATTAGGAATTCAAAAAGATGGACGTTTAATTGAATCTGATATTGATGCTGTAGGACTGTGTTCTGAATTGAAAGCAATTTCTCATCATCTCATCGACTCTATATCAAGCCCTGAAGAAGTCCTAAACTACATTTACCAACACAACCTTGAGAATGGATTTCCTAACATATGTGTAGCACTTCGTATTTTGCTTACGATGCCACTTTCTGTAGCTAGTGCAGAACGGAGTTTTTCTAAACTTAAATTAATTAAAACCTATCTCCGCAGTACAATGTGCCAGGAGAGACTTGTAGGTCTGGCGACAATATCTATTGAAAGTGAGAGAGCAAGACAAGTAGACTTAAAAGTTCTCATTCAAGAATTTGCTAAGCAGAAAGCAAGAAAAGTGCCCTTAGGACTTTAGTTTTTAGCCAAGAAATACTGTTAATTTCTAATCTGTATTTAAAAGTGACTTTCAGTCCGAAGTTAATAGAACAGTAATCCAATAGCAAACAATATTGCAATATGTTAGTCAGTGTATTGTTTAAGACAGTGTTATAAAAGATTTGTAGACTAACTTTGAGTCTCCGTTTTTTATGATGAAAATTATATGTACAGAATTCAACTTTGACCCATTAAACCCATATGCCTTTGGTTAAAGTACGTCTTATGTAATTACATTTGCTTTTTATGAAATTAAAGTTTGTGTTATGTAAAATAGCAGTTATTTTATTTATATATCCCAGTCATTAATCAAAGGTTTATTAAATTAAATTAAATTATTAACATAACACAGAGTTGAAATACCGTGTCCCGGTAAAGTGCTAGTTGAACTTTTTCAACTGTAATGAGGGCGCAAAATTTGTTTTCGCCTAGGGCGCCGCAAACCCTAGGGCCGGCCCTGGATATCGCAAATGCAAACGATAATCGTGTCAAGACGTAAATAACGTATAACGTTCTATTTCAGCACAGGCAACAAGAGAGTTATCGCAAATGTTCTGGGGCGGGGCTTAACGTTATTATGACAACCGACGTTTGGTATTACAATGTAACCTAGAAATTAATTTTGAGGAATACTGTAATTGTTTGTTTTTGAAAAATGAATTTGGATATTGAGCTGGTTGACATGCATTTTAATTTTAATGATTTAACCAACAATAAATATAAATAGTTAGTATAAAAATAATATAAAATATCTGAATAAATAATATCCTAACCACAAAAAGTAGTCTATTGTAGACAAAATAAAAATGCACGTATTTCTCAACATAAGATGATTCACAGTATTTAGTTTATAAAATTTGTATTCTATACATTATTTTTATGTTTCATCCCAAATGTCAAATTAGCGTTAACGTTATTACCGTCCCTTATTTCAACCTAAATAGCGGGACACGCTATCCGGTATTAGCGTAACATTCATTCTGCGCTTGCGTACATGTCAAAATAGCGTATTCCGCTATTAGCGTGCGATAAAAATGCATTTGCGATATCTCTCTAATAGAGAGATTATCTTCTTCTTTGGCGTTTGGCCTTTCCTTACAATTTTCTTTGTATGCTTTAAGTTTTTCTTTTACTATAGCTACCATTTTCTCATATCGAAGATTTAGCTTATTAGTACCCGTTCAGTGCCGGATTAACTATTAGGCAAAGTAGGTAGCTGCCTAGGGGCCTCGGCCCCAAAGGGGGCCTCGCAGTACCCAAAGCGAAAAAATAATAATGAGAATGAAATAAAATCTATAAATCATATTATGTTGAAAAATTCAAATATCGCGCAATACGTGAATGTGATGGTGGACGTATAAAACTACATTACAATGCATATTTGTGTTCACATAAAAATCCTATTTTGTGAGAATAAGTCGCTAATGAATGCCGTTTGGTAGAAGGAACAGTACCTACTATATGGCAGCCTGTACAGTTTCTTAGAAAAATGGTAAGAGCAAGAGGAACAAATGAGTCAGCGCTCCCTACCTTCTCCACCACTACCAATGCGTTTTGCTCTGGTTTCCCGCGGAATTGATCATTTAACCTTTTATCTTTTCTTAGTTTGGCTTTGATCTTTGAGAAGATCAGGAAAGATTTAAGAAGATCAGATCTTTGAGAATAAAATGTCAATAAAAGATAAAAGCAACGCTGGTCAGTAAATCATTACAGCGAGAAGAGATTTAACTTCATACTGCAGTTCAGCTTCTAAATTCACTTTTTGGTGTTCTTAAAATCCCATAGACATAAATGTTGCTTACTACGAGCAGAAGTCCTGCGATCTACATCATCTATAAGACTCTGAATATTCCGACAAGATTAAAGAAATCGAGCAAGAAAACTACATTTTGATGATAATGCTAATGAAGTTTTTCTACAGGGTGGAGAAAAGTTATAGGTCGATAACGTATCTGCCAATTTTGGATAAGCTAATTACAGAGCTAATAAGTCGTCGGTTGACAGAGTACGAGTCAGTACTCAGTATTTGGTGTTTTGTGTGTTTTTCTAAAACTGGGTGGCACTCAAATAAAGGAATGTGCTTCAATATGAAAAGTATCCTGATAATATTAAACCTGAAATTAAAAATTAACTAGTGCAGTTCAAATATTTTATAGCCCAGCTTCAAGATTTACAGAGAAAAAGAGAAAACAATTTATTCCTGCTCACTGGTGGATCCAGAGGGGGAGTCACGAGCTCATGACCCCCTCCCAAAAATATTTGAAAACCCACTTATCCCATTGGTGGTAAGACTAAAAGTGACCTTACATCAGAGAAAAGTAATCACTATCAAGATCCATGACCCCCCTCCCCCCAAAAAATGGCTTCATTCATTTTGGCCTATTTATGAGAACAAACTCGAATCGACGTTTCAATATGTGTATAAGATTTATTTTCAAACAAGAAAATTATTAAAAACTGTCACCGTTCGACAATGGCACAAAAGTAGACTAGCATTCATCTCAATTATGGCTATTGAGAATGATGTACTCGAAAATTTGGAATTTTAATGTAAGCATCATAATATATAAATATCTAAACAGTTTCTGAGTAATTCTTTGCTCTATTTCTTCAAGCAATACGTTTTAAAAACAGTGAAACAAAAATTTAAGTTTAGGTATATAAAATGTCCATTAATATATCCAAGTAATACCTCTCGTAGATGGGGGATATCCAAGGTTTTGGAAGGAGAAAGCGGAGGTTTCTTATGAGGCCTCATAGCTTGGGTTGCCTAGGGGCCTCAAGATTCTTAATCCGGGCCTGTACCCGTTTCCTCATTTATCAGTTATCCATTTTCAGACGCACGTTGCCGTAGGAAAAAACTAACAAGTTTGTATTTCGAAAATAGTCGTCCATACACGTGCATAAAATGACGTCTATTAACCGTTCCTATTTATCTGCCCGTGTTTGTTTCAATCGTCCGACTACGCATGAGTACGTCCGACTCGTTAGTCGTCAGAGTACACGTCCAATGTAACCGTAGCCTTAGCCCGCAGAAGAGCTTAAGTAAGAATTAAAAAAGAAGAAATCGCCATCTGTTTTAATAGGTTATAATCAAGACTTTTCGCGCCAATTTGGTCTGTGTGGTTGAATAAAACTTTTGTTTGTGTTTTAAATTATTTTATTTGTTTTTATCTTAGCGAAAATGTCTGATAGGGTAAGTAGACTGCATTGAAATTATTCAAATATATTTAACATTAAAAATATGTAATTTTAGCCTGAAGAATCACCAATGCCGACACCTCGTTCAAATGTGTCATCTCCTGGTCCAGATCTGGCCCCATTTGAAGATGAAGGTGCTTTACTTGGAGATATTAATTCTGATATTGAAGAGGAAGATGGAGAAGAATTGTTTGGCGATAATATGGAAAAGTAACTACATCACTTTTTGTTAAAAATACTTTGTCATTTTTTAAAAATTAAAACTTTCTAAATGTTTTCCAAAATTTTAGCGATTATCGTGCTATGCCACATCTAGATCGTTATGATGACCGTGTATTAGACGAGGATGATTATGACCAAATGTCAGTTGGGGAACGACTTGCTGCTGAAGAAGAACTGCGAAGAAGAGATAGGTATGTATAGGTAATGAGTTTTATATTGCAAACATTTGCAATATAAATATATGCATAAAATTTGTAATACTGAAATAATTCACAAAATATTAACATTGTATTACTGCCTCTCTTACTGAATAAGAGTCTGCAGCAACAATTGTGTCTAAAAACTAGTTACAACTACTGTAAGGTTAAGGTCTAAGTTTTTATCCAGGAAAGTCAAGCTTAGAATATGCTGAACAGTAGTAAGTAAGACAAACTTAATGTAAGGGAACCATAGGAAGTATATGGAGAGTAAGATGAATAGAAAAAGTCGAGAGTGACTTTTCGAGAATAAATGGGAAAAGTCAGAAGTGGACTAAACAAGAGGCAGTTGCTTTTTAAGAACATATTGTCAAGTACTTTAGTGAAAAATAGCATAAAGTGATTCCAATTTAAATTATTACACTAGGCCTACCAGGTCTGTTGTGCACTGTAAATAAATAACAACTTCAATATTGAATACTGGACAATACTGGAATAGTAATAAATTAACACAGTACAGTTTGGTATATCTACTTGGTGATTTTAACCTACCAAATATTCA
The DNA here is from genome assembly GCF_917563875.1 of Diabrotica virgifera virgifera. Taxonomy (NCBI): domain Eukaryota; kingdom Metazoa; phylum Arthropoda; class Insecta; order Coleoptera; family Chrysomelidae; genus Diabrotica; species Diabrotica virgifera. Next base: position 78,299,399 of record NC_065449.1, on the reverse strand, counting down.
TTGGGAAAATGATGAATATGGTTTAAGACCAATTCGAAATATTACTAACAAAGTTGAATGTATTTCAGAAAGTTTTGCGTTTTTAAATCTCTTTCAATTAAATAATGTACCAAACTGTAATGGGGGTTTCTTAGATCTTATTTTTTCTAGTATAAATAATAACATAAACTTAAAAATTGCTAATCAATCTTTATTAAAATGTGATAGCTTTCATCCAGCCTTGTCCTTTGATATTATTGGAAATATTATTTTAGACTCTCTTAAACTACATTCACATGGCAAATTCCCAACTATAAACAAACGCACGTGTTACTATTCGCCATCTCATTCGTCAAGAGGCTGTTAAATGTAATTTATTGCCCTAAACAAGGCGGATTCTCATTTTACAGGTCCAAACTGGTCAGTTTGCAAATTCAAATTGTAGGTAGCGTGTTGGTTTTTAAGATACACTTCAGGACGACCCTGTTTAGCTTCCATGCGCATTTGTTTACAGTTGGGAATCTGTAAAATGAATGGACTTTAGCTATGATTATTTCTATTTTGACTTTAAAAATGCTAATTATATCCTTATTAATGAATATTTAGGTTCAGTTGACTGGGATAGGGTTATTGATGAGACAGATGTAAATAATAGCGTTGATAAATTTTATGAGGTGTTATATTCCTGTATTAATCTATTTGTACCAAAAACTAGATGCAAAAACTCAAAATTTCCGAAATGGTACACTCCTCCTTTAAAACATATTTATATTATTTCAAAAGAAGATTGCTCATGCAAACAATACAAAATGACAGGATCTAAGAAGAATTATGATCTTTTTTCTAATTTGTGTAAAGAATTTAGGGATTGTTACAAAACATGTCACTAGATTCACCTAAATAATTTACAAACTGCTATGTACGATAAAAAAGATTTTTTGAATTATGTAAATAATAAAAGAAAATGTTTTGATTTGACAAACACAATGAAATATGAGAATATAACTTCTGATAATTCCCAAAATATAGCAAATTTGTTTAGTAAATTTTTTAATTCAACCTATGTTACTAGTAATATAGATTATCTAGCTGTGAACTCTGATAATAGTCTTTGTGTTGAAATTTGTGATATTCCTGTATTAGATGTATTTGAATTTATATCTAAGATTGATCTAAAAGCAAGTTCTGGACCTGATAATAATATGTTCATATTTAATTGTAGATTCATTCTGAGTTATATTTTACAAAAAATATTTAGTTTGTCATTGGGCTCAGGTGTCTTTCCAGAGATATGGAAGAGAAGTTATATTACCCCAGTCCATAAAGGTGGTAATAGAGAAAATATTGAAAACTACCGAGCTATATCTAAAATTTCAGTTTTTGCTAAATCTTTTGAAGGGATTGTAGCTGCAAAACTTGGTTCATTATTGAATCCTACTTTACTGCCCGACCAACATGGTTTTATTCCAGGACATTCTACTACTACCAATCTTTTAGTTTTACAAGAATTTTTGTTGGATGCTCTTGAAGGGTATGACCAGGTTGATGTCATTTATACTGACTTTTCGAAGGCATTCGATAGAGTTAATAATACTGTCCTAATCTCGTAAACTTTATAATGCTGGTTTACATGGAAGCTTATTAGGCTGGGTGGAGAGCTATCTCATAGATAGAACTCAAGTTGTAAAAATTAATCAATTTTATGTAATCACATTGTGCTTTAATAGTTTAGTTAAATTTAAGTTGATTTGTAAAAATTTAAGTTGATTTGTAAAAATGGCAAGTCCGTAAATAAACATTACATTACATAACACTTTCAAGTCCTCTGATACAGCTCCCATGTTCACATTGTTAACATTCAGGTACTACTGACACAGCTACTGTGTTTACATTTCAACAATTTTCCAATGACTGTATAAATGGGCACATGAGACAAATATCTGATATTGCCCCGGAACTGAAAGTGTTAACATAACTGAAAGAATTGCTTTGAGCAGCATTACAAAAATAAGCATCCCCACAAACCCTATCCACAATCTGCCAATGAGTTGTTATCTACCACAAACATAATACCTGTTGCTGAGTATGTACAGAGGCTTCCACTAAGATTCATGAAGTTATAATACAACTTCAACATCCGGTTAATTCAGGATCAGGCTAGAAGTTTTACTTGTAGTGTAATGGTCAAGTTAAAAAATTATAATAATATCTGGACCTCGGAGGTAAACTACACTATGTCGACATGGTGTTTTTTTGAACAAGTTCCTTTAATCCACTTATTTTGTTAGTTGGATTATACAAATTGGCTATTTATTATCATTAAAATATGGTCATATTGTCTTTCAACCAATTATGGGATATATCAGATTTTTATTAACATTTCAAGTGCTCTAAACTTTGTTGCAAACACAGGCTAGACACAGTTGCTCGAAATGACAGTGTAGTTTACCTCCGAGGTCCAGATATATTTTTTATATAACTGATATACAAGATCAGGATCAGGACAAGATAGGTAAAGGATTTTAGCGAATGCCATTTTCAGTGGTTAATTAATAAAGAATCATCTTTGCTTTCTCTTTTTTCAGTTTTCTTCAGACAATTATTATTTGCTTCTCTTCATTAATTTATCATTTTTTATATTCATATGTTCCATTCAGAATAAAAGTTTAAATATAATTTCTTTTCGATCTGTTATTCTAGGATCTTTCTAAGAGTAATTTGAAACATGCACGAAAAATACTAACTAGAGTATTTTTGCTCCATTTTTTGATCTAGTAATATTTTTAGTATATGTTAATAATAATTTTTAATAACAGTTGATCTTTAACACTGCCAAGTTAATAAGAACATAATATTCCTTATGTATGTATAGAGTTTTTCCTTTGGTCACACAAGTACCTTCCTTTATACTTGCATTCTATGTAGATGATCTCTTTCAAAAATAATAATACTAACAAGACTATTTATTTTTCAAACAAATTCATTTCCCTGCTCTGTATACACCCCATCATCAGTTTTTCTGTGAGTTAAACTTGGTCTTGACTAAAGTGTTTGAATTTTTAAATCTATACTATAAATAATGTATTCATCATCATCATCATTGGCTTGACAGCCCTTTATGGGTCTTGGCCTGTTCCAGGATTCTTCTCCACTCTGATGTGTTTCGTGCTTTTTTTCTCCAGTTTTTTATTTTTAAGGTTTTTATATCATTTTCTATTTGTTCTATATATCTCAGCTTCGGTCTTCCTCTTGTTCTTTTTCCTACTGGATTCTGTTTGAATATTTTGTTTGGTATTTCGCCTTCTTCCATTCTTTCTACATGTCCCATCCAACGCAGCCCTCCTATTTTAATGAATGTTATTATATCCGGATCCTGGTATATTTCGTATAGTTCAAAGTTGTACCTTCTTCGCCAAATTCCATTTTCTTTTGTGTCCTTATATATGTGTCGCAAGATTTTTCTTTCAAGGGTGGCTAGCAATGTTTCCTCTCTTTTAGTGAGTGTCCAGGTTTCTGAGCCGTATGTGAGTACCAGTCTTATTAAGGTTTTGTATATTTGGCATTTCGTTTTCCTTGTGACGTTGTCTGATCTTAGTTGCCGAATTAAGCCATGGTAACTTTTATTGGCAATAAATATTCGCCTCTTCACTTCCTCTGCTATGTTATTATCAGATGTGACTAGGGATCCCAAGTATGTAAAGTTTTTTACCCCCTCAATGTTGTATTCTCCTATTGTTATATTTTGTGGCTGCCTTATTTCTGTGTTTTTACTTACCTGCATATATTTTGTTTTGTTCTGGTTGATTTTAAGGCCACTGTTTTGTGCAGCTCGTTCTATTTGATTGAATGCCTCTATCATTTCTCTTCTTGATCTTGCGATTATGTCAACATCATCTGCAAATGTTAGTATTTGTACGCTTTTATTAACCATTGTTCCTCGAGTATTGACTGTTGTGTCTCTCATTATTTTCTCGAGTACGATGTTGAACAAGATGCATGATAGAGCGTCTCCCTGGTGTAGTCCCTTTTTCACATCTATTGTTTCCGTTAGTTCGTTTTGTATCCGGATTTTACTTTCTACTTTTAGAGATTCTTTTATCAGTTCTATTAGTTGTGTTGGTATATTAAATTCTTTCATTGCTTTTATTAAGAATTCTCGGTTTATATTGTCATATGCGCTTTCGAAGTCTACGAAGAGATGATGTGTGTCGATGTTATGTTCACTTGTTTTTTCGAGGATCTGTCGCAGAACAAATATCTGATCTATTGTTGACTTCTGTCTACAGAAGCCGCTTTGGTACCTGCCAACTATTTTTTCAGCGTGTGGTCTAAGTCTTTCATAAATGACGTTGGACATTATTTTGTATGCTGCATTCAGCAGCGTGATTCCACGGTAGTTTCCACATTCTAACTGATTCCCTTTTTTATGTAATGGTACAATAATACCACTATTCCACTCCACTGGTAGCTGTTTATTTGACCATATCTTTGTTATCATAAATAATATATTACTATTTTTAAATCTTTCTCCTCTTATTCTCAAGGGAGCTGGGTATAATTCGAAGAGATGATCGAGAACTTTTTTATGATCAAGATGATGATGAAGAGGATCCCAGGCAAAGAAGACGTAAAGAAGCAGAAAAAGCCGCTGCTGGGGAAGAGGCTGATGCTGAAATGATTGAATCAATTGAAAATTTAGAAGATACCAAAGGTTATACAATTAAAGAATGGGTTGTTATGATTGGTCCAAGAACTGAAATTGCAAATAGATTTAAAAACTTCTTGAGAACATGTACTAACAGTAAAGGTCAATATGTCTACAAGGATAAAATTAGAAGAATGTGTGAGAATAATCAGGTACATATTTTATTCATTTATCTATTTATTAATTTTACAGGAATACCCAGTATAATAGCTTTCAATATTTTATATTTAAGAAAAATGGATCTAAATCAAAATGTCAAGAACCAAGAACCTAAATCAGCGGTCGGGGAACCGGGGTAAATTACCCCAAATGGGGTAAAAATGAAATTTTTGGGGGAAAAAATGAAACTTTTGTGAGTAAAAAGTATATATTTTTAATTTGCTATTTATAAAAAGAGGCGATTTTGTTTTCTTTTTTGCTCTTCGCCATTGGGTAATATCAACTTACACAAAAATCTTTTGGGGTAACGATTAAAAAAGTTCCCCGACCGCTGACCTAAATGCTCTACCAAATGAATTAGTCATAATTTTTCCGTGCTTCTACTCTTCCTGTATATAGGTACTGCGTTTTTCCATGTTGAACTCCAGACCCTACTTTCTATATTCTTTTACAAGTTTCCTTGACATGTATCTTTTTTCCTTGTCCTGTGCAATAACAATTTGTATATGTGCATGATGTAATAGGGAACTTGTATAAAATTTTAAATATGAAAAAAATGCTATAAATCACAACAGAACATAATTTAAAATATATATCAAAGAAAAAAAGTTGTTTTTGTCTTTCGTTTGGCCCCTAAAAACCATTCAAATCGAGAGAAAATTCATATTATAGCAGCCAATCCCAAACACACCCTCATTGGTTGTGACATCATGAAGTTAAAAATGTTTGAGGTCTGTGCCATTAATTCATTACATTTGTTATTCATTCACTCATTCACTTGTTTTAGGTCTGGTTTCACCAACAATAAATAAATCAATGAATAGTTATTCATCAAATAAAATTTATTAGATGTTTATACAGTAAAACCTCGATATAACGGACTAATTGGGGGAACTGGGTGAGCGTTATAGCCGAAAGTCTGTTGTATAAAAAGGTTTAAATAAAAAAATAGGTTAAAATAAATTAAAAAAACTTTGTTTAAGTTTTGTACGCACTTTTGAAGTGTGTTTTTTTATAATTAGAAATGTGTCCGCATTATCTTACAATAAAAATTTTATTGAAATTCTTTGGGGACGTTTTGGGAAATACAGGGACGTTTTTTTCATATTTGACCAGATTTTTTTGTCTGTTATATCCGAAGTCCTTAAATAGAGGTCCGTTATATTGAGGCTTTATTGTACATATTTATATTTTGTTTCAATATAATTTTTAAAATTTAAAGTTAAAGTGGCGAATTTACTTTCTTATAAATATGTACAGTGACATTAACTTACCAATTTATTTGAAAAGTAAGTCTTTATTTAATAAATAAATAAAATAAGTCTTATGACCTTAGTAAAATGGAGAAATATCAGTTTAGTGGTTAAATAACTTTATTCACAGAATAAAGTACTATTTGTCATTGGTGAAACTGGCCATTAGTCATTTTATGGTGTATCTCAGTTTTAATCCTTAGATAGTTGCTGTGAACTATATATTTCATTATATTTGAGTGTTTTTCTTAAGACAATTTTTTTAAAATTGTTGAAGGGGGTTTTTCTAAACGGCAGTTTGATAACTTACCCATTATGAACATAAAACTTTATTAGTATGATTAGTTTATTTTAATTTTATAGTAAAAACTGTTCCAGAAAAATATTGTATAGATAAATATCATTCAATCTGCAATGTCATCTACCAAAATATACCAAAAGTTCTATTTCTTTTTGTTCAAAATACACTTGATGTATTAAAAAAACTATTACGCAGATATTAAATACTTACAATAAAATTATCTTCACATACATGAACACCTTCAGAATGAACTAAAATGTCCTTTTAACATGCATGTAACCAGTTTGTTAAACACCAACTAATCGTTTAAAATGATATAAATACACAGAAAATTTTAAATTTGTACTTCTAAGGTTTTTGAGACATAAAATTTTGAAAACCTTATTTTTAAACGAAACTCAACATTATTGTGTGATAAAAGAAAAATGTACAAGTTCCCTATTTGTAAAGTATTGTATGACCTATCAGCAGTCCTATTCTCTTATATTTCTGTTTCCACTGTCTCAGTTCTCCATCCATATATACAGGGTGTTTCATTGGGAAACGGAAATACTTTAATGGTGAATAGAAGTCACCGAGGCTGTTCTAGGTATACTAAATTTTTTGCCCTACCGACTTTTATATCTGAGTTACAGGGTGTTTTATCGATTTTGCTCATTTCTTTCCTAAGCCATAACTTTACACATATGGTCTCATTCAAAACCCAAACGACCGACATACTAATCACAAGAAAAATGCAGGCCCGGATTAACAAAAAATTATAAAGTAATTGTGACCTTAAAACAACACCCTGTATATTGAAATTTTAAAAATCTGTTTGCATATTTGAAAGGAGCACAAAAAACTATGTCTAATGGTTTACTTCGATTTTTCGACCAGATAATTTTTTGACTTTAATTTTGAAATTATATTGAATTTTTTAAGAACTCAACATTAAAAATCAGGTATTATTAATGTTTCATTATAAATTATTAAAGTTATTGAATACATACTCATTTTAAAATGAATCAATACTTATTTACCACATTGGAAAGACCCAATTATTAATCACAAGAAAAATCCAGGTCCGGATTAACAAAAAAACATAAAGTAATTATGACCTTGAAACAACGCCCTGTATATTGACATTTTCAAAACATTTTGAAATATTCAAATTTTTAAGAACCCTGAAATTAATAAGCAGGTTTTTAGCACTTTTAATAATAAATCATTCAAGTTAATGAATAAATACTAATTTTAAAAATAATCAGTTATTATTTACTGTGTTAGAAGGACTCACTTACTAATCACAAGAAAAATCCAGGTCCGTATTAACAACAAAATACTAAGTAAGTGTGACCTTGAAAAACACCCTGTATATTGAAATTTTTAAAATACGCTTGCACTCCTGAAGAGACCACGAAAAACTAAGTTTAATGTCCCGCTTTAATTTTTTGTGCAGACAATTTAATGATAATACTTTTGAAATTACATCGAAATTTTTATTATGAGTTCCCAGAGTTCTTAAAAATTTTGACATAATTTCAAAATTAAATTCCTTAAATTGTCTGGCCAAAAAATTGAAGCGAACGATTAAACTTATAGTCCTGTCGCCAGGGAGCATACAACGGCCTCCTTAATTCAGATGAACTTACCCAAGTTTTTTTTTTATATATTTTGACCCGTAGAATACGAATTTTTTGGGTAACAGCTGATCCGGATGTCGATAAGATTGTTATAGACAAAGAACTTGAGGAATTACATAACAGCGATTTCTCGCAAAACAAAACATCTTTTTGTATTTTTTGGTTCATTTTAAGCAAAAAATATTCCTACAAGTTTTTTCGTAGAATGCATAGTTTTCGAGGTAACCGCGGTTGAACTTTCAAAAAATCGAAAAATTGCAATTTATGAACCCGAATAACTTTTGATTAAAAAATAAAGTAGCAATTCTGCTTACCGCATTTGAAAGTTTAAGTCAAATTATATCGGTTTTGATTATTTGCATTGCCAAAAATTAATTTTTTTATTGTTAAACTAATCTATAAACACATAGTGTTTCCCGTGCCTAATACATACGTTTTAACGCATGCTACGTAGAAATTGCCTCGCTTGCACTTGTAGCTACTCTACCTACTCGTTCGATTTTAAATGAGAAATCATAGAAAACATCACTCACATACTAGGTGTTTCTAGCTTTGTTTAACAATAAAATAATAAATTTTTAGCAATGCAAATAATCAAAACCGATATAATTTGACTTAAACTTTCAAATGCGGTAAGCAGAATTGTTACTTTATTTTTTAATCAAAAGTTATTAGGGTTCAAAAATTACAATTTTTCGATTTTTTGAAAGTTCAACCGCGGTTATCTCGAAAACTATGCATTCTACGAAAAAACTTGTAGGAATATTTTTTGCTTAAAATGACCGAAAAAATACAAAAATATTTTGTTTTGCGAGAAATCGCTGTTATGTAATTCCTCAAGTTCTTTGTCTATAACAATCTTATCGACATCCGGATCAACTGTTACCCAAAAAATTCGTATTCTGCGGGTCAAAATATATAAAAAAATTTGGGTAAGTCCATCTGAATTAAGGAGGCCGTTATACCCCCCCCCCTGGCGACAGGACTATTACTTTTTTGTGCTCTTTTTATACTTATGTGCAAACGGATTTTGAAAATTTCAATAATATGTAGATGGTGTTGTTTCAAAGTTACAATTACTTTATATTTTTTTGTTAATCCGAACCTGGATTTTTGTTGTGATTTGTAAGTGGGTCGTTCGAATGTCATAAATAACTTTAATAATTTATTGTTAAAAGTGCTTTAAAAATCTGCTTTTTAATTTCAGTATTCTTAAAAGTATCAATATACCTATTTAATTTTAAAATTAAAGTCATTAAATTTCCTTCACAAAAAATTAAAGCAAACCGATAAACTCTGATTTTTGTGGTCTTTTCAAACGTGCAAACAAATTTTTAAAATTTCAATATACAGGGTGTTGTTTTAAGATCACAATTACTTTGTTTTTTTGTTAATCCGGACCTGGATTTTTCTTGTGATTAATAATTGGGTCGTTCCAATATGGTAAATAAGTATTGATTAATTTTAAAATGAGTATTTATTCAATAGCTTTAATAATTTATATTTAAAAATTAATAATACCTGCTTTTTAATGTCAGAGTTCTTAAAAAATTCAATATAATTTCAAAATTAAAGTAAAAAAATTATCTGGTCGAAAAATCGAAGCGAACCATTAGACATAGTTTTTTGTGCTCTTTTCAAATATGCAAACAGATTTTCAGAATTTCAATATACAGGGTGTTGTTTTAAGGTCACAATTACTTTATAATTTTTGTTAATCCGGACCTGGATTTATCTTGTGATTAGTATGTCAGTCGTTTGGGTTTTGGATGAGACACATGTGTACCAAAACAATATACAGGACGGTTCTAAAGTTATGGCTTAGGAAAGAAATTGGCAAAATCGATAAAACTATAAACTATAAACTCGGTTATAAAAGCAAAAAATATAGTATAGCTAGAACCGCCTCGGTGACCTCTATTCACAATTAAAGTATTTCCGTTTCCCTATGAAACATGCTGTATACAGTCCCTGGCCATATTATTATGACCACCTATGAATTTCTACAAAAATCAACTATTCCACTAAGTGCGTTTTGTTTAAAATATGATTTTTAAATTTAATTTTGTTATAGGGATGTTAATGTTATTCATTAACTATAATATATTTAATAATAAACAGCAATAAAATATTTGAAAATATTACATATTTATATTTTTTTAATATTTAGTTCAACTTCTGACCTTAATCAGATGGAAAATATTTGGGAGCTTTTAAAACGAGAAATTTCGGATGAAAAGGTCACTAACGAAATTGTTTTGATTAAAGGACTAATATATCGTTGAAACCACAATGACAAATTGAAGCAAAAAAATTTAACTGCATTCAAAATATGCCAAGCCGGGTACTAGCGGTAATCAAAATTAGAGGGGACTCAGCAAAATATTAAAAGAATACAAATATGTGATATTTTCAAATGGTTTATTGCTGTTTATTATTAAATGTATTATATTTAATAATAAACACCAATAAAATATTTAAAAATATCACATATTTTTATTTTTTCAATATTTTGCTGAGCCCCCTCTAACTTTGATTACCGCTAGTACCCGTCTTGGCATACTTTGAATGCAGTTAAATTTTTTTTTGCTTAAATTTGTCATTGTGGTTTCAACGATATATTAGTCCTTTAATCAAAACAATTTCATTAGTGACCTTTTCATAGGAAATTTCTCGTTTTAAAAGCTCCCAAATATTTTCCATCTGATTAAGGTCAGAAGTTGAACAAAATGAAACATAATGAAGTTTTCTGTGATTTATATACCGTATACCGTCGGGACCGTGATCATATTTCCAGCGAGAAATCAAGAGGAGGTGGAGTGTTAATTGCAGTTAGAAGTGATATCAGTTCTTGTCTAGTGGAAATTGCCAGTTCAAATGTAGAACAGGTTTTTGCTGGAATTACTATTAATTGCATTAAATATGTTTTTGGCTGTGTCTACATTCCGCCCAGATCTAGATTGGATGTTTATTCCAATCACATTGATACTGTAAAACTAATTATGAATAAGTATAAAGATTCTAAACTAGTATTATTTGGGGATTATAATCTACCAAATCTGATATGGGACGGTGAGACGACTGCTAAAAATATAAGTAATGATACTGAAATTTTGTTTTGTGACGAGTTCAATTTTTTAGGATTAGGTCAATATAATTATTTTAAAAACCAGTATGACTCAATTCTTGATCTGTGTTTCTCTGATACTTATTTAAATCTAAAAAAAGCGGAAGCTTTAATGACGTGTGACAGCTATCATCCCTCACTTGAAGCATTAATATTATTTGATAATCAATATATCAGTTTGGAAACTAATATTTATTATAACTTTCACAAGGCGGATTATGGTGCCTTGAATAATTATTTGCTTCAGATCAATTGGATTGAGTTGTACTGTTTAGAGGATGTAAATGACATTTTAGATGCTTTTTATTCCATTATTTGGAACGCAATTGAACTTTTTGTACCAAAGATATCTGTAAAAAGATCGAATTTTCCTGTTTGGTTCTCATCTGAACTTAAGAGTAAAGTCATTGCCAAAAAGATTGCGCATAAAAAATATAAAACTACAAATAAGTATCACCACTATATTGAATTTAAAAATTTGAGAGATGAATGCTCATCACTCACTGAGCAGTCTTACAATGCTTACGTTTCAAAGATGGAAGTGAGAATAAATGAGAACGCTGGTGAATTTTGGAAGTTCATCAAAAATAAAACCAACGGACATGGTGCTCTTCTTGGCTCTATGTTTCTAGGTGAGGAAAGTGAGAATGACAAACAAAAAATAACAGAGTTGTTTGCGAAACATTTTGGTACTGTATACAGCACTTTTAATGGTAAATCTCTGGATAACCTGGAGAGTAATGAAATTTTCTCACAACAGCTGGAGGTGGAAATTAGTAACCTCGAAGTCACTTTTGACAATTTACTGAATGTGTTGTTGTCATTAAATGCCAATAAAGGGGCTGGCCCTGATTTGATACCGAATTTGTTCCTAAGAGAAAGTGCAGTGTCCTTGTGTGAACCATTAGTATATGTTCTTAATAAATCTCTCCAGACGGGAATTTTCCCGAACAGATGGAAACATTCCTTTGTGTGTCCTATTTTCAAGGCAGGAGATCATAGTGATATCAAAAATTATCGGCCAGTTTGTATTCAGTCAGCCTTATCTAAAGTATTTGAAAAAATGGTTTTGCCAAGTTTGGATAATTGTTTTAGGAACATTATTACGGACAACCAACATGGATTTGTAGGCGGACGTTCTACTCTCACTAACCTCTTTTTGTATATCGATAGTATAGGTACAGCAATGGATGAGGGTTACGAGGTGCACTCTATATACACCGATTTCAGTAAGGCCTTTGACCTACTAGATCATAATGTCTTAATTACAAAGCTGAGAAACTTTGGTATCACTGGTTCTTTATTAGCTTGGTTTACTTCGTATTTGCAAGGAAGAACATTGCAAGTAAGATCAGCAGGATGTGTTTCTAATGGATTTGAAGCCGTGTCAGGGGTTCCGCAGGGTTCCCATTTGGGTCCTAAGCTTTTTCTGTTGTTGGTAAATGATATTGGTAGGAACTTTAAATCTGAATATCTGATATTTGCAGACGACTTGAAGATATTTAAATGCATTAGGTCAGAATCTGATTGTGAGGGTTTGCAGAGAGACTTGGATTATATGTAATCCAAGATGACATATGTAATAAGATAACCAGTGATTTTAAATACAAGATAGGAGATGTGGATTTATCTAGGGTTCAGGTAATTAAGGATTTGGGTGTGTTGCTGGATAGTAAGCTAAGTTTCGTGGACCATTATGATGCCATTATTGCGCGTGCTAATCGGACATTAGGGTTAGTCATCAGAATGTCATATGATTTTAATAATTTGTTTGTAATTGTGAGATTGTTTTTGAGTTATGTTCGTTCATTACTAGAGTATTGTTCAGTGATTTGGAGTCCAAGTTATGAGAATCACAAATATCGAATTGAATCGATTCAAAATAAATTCGTTAGATATCTGCGGTATAGATTAGGTACTAGAGGAATGCAATTGAATTCCAGTCAGGTCATGCAGATGTTTCATTTGCACCGTCTAGAGGATCGCAGGCGATACTTTGACCTTAATTTCGTATTTAAGGTGTTAAATGGTATTATTGTTGCACCTAGCATTCTGGGTCGAATAGATTTTTATGTTCCAGCTAGGAATTTGAGAAGATGTCCCTTGCTATCCGCTAGATCGTGCAATACACGTCATGCAGAAAATATGCCTTTAAATAGAATTGTTTCTAGTGTAAATGAGTTTCCAAATATAGACTTTATGGGAGTCACACTAAATGCTTTTAAAAGGACTATTTCACGTGAATTATTTTAATTTGATTTTAATTTTTTGATGTTGTTAGTTTAATTGTAAGTAATGTAAGTTAACTTGTGTTCAATGTTTAATTTTGACTTTTAATTTTAATTGTAAAATGGAGTTTTCCGTCAATAAATATTAATTTAATTTAAAATATTTAAACAATATAAATATGTAATATTTTCAAATATTTTATTGCTGTTTATTATTAAATATATTATAGTTAATGCATAACATTAACATTGCATAACAAAATTAAATTTAAAAATCATATTTTAAACAAAACGTACCTAGTGGCATAGTTGATTTTTGTAGAAATTTATAGGTGGTCATAATAATATGGCCAGGGACTGTATGTATTGAATAATACTGGCGATGTACAACATTCCCGTCTTTTAGTAACAATGAAGCCTTCTGATATTTTATTTTCCAATAATTGAATTTTAGAGGTAAAAGAATTGATATCTAATATATTTTAAATTTTTAGTCTAGTTTTAATGTTGAGTTTCCCAGTTTGGCTCACAAGGAACATGTATTGGCTTATTTTTTGCCTGAAGCACCATTTCAGATGATAGAAGTTTTTGATGAAGTCGCTAAGGATATAGTTCTTTCAATGTATCCAAGTTATGACAGAGTAACTAACGAAATTCATGTTAGAATTTCTGATTTACCACTGATTGAAGAACTCCGTACTTTTAGGTAAGTACATCTAATAATAAAGTAATTATGTTACATTAGGGATGGTTGATTTTATTTATGGCATATATTAATTAACAAAATAGTATGTCAGATAGAAATAACATTTTATGTGAATATTTATTCTTATAAACATAGACTGTTGCGTTTCGATTCAATTTGAGTCTCTTACCATCCTCTGACACATGTTTCTAGGGCTACCTGTCATCAGAGAGGCTCGTAAGAAGACTGAACCAAATCAAAACGCACCGACTGGTTGGAAACTATATTGAAATATTATACTTAGAGCAGTCACTGAAGGTTTTCACCTCCGATTTCGTTGAACCTCCATTGATTTTCATGAAAATTGGTGAGTAGTTAGAGGATACCTCAAGGAACAAAGGTGACATGATGCCAACTTGCGCTTTTACCCTGGGGGTTGATGCCACCCCTTTTCTGGGGTGAAAATTATTTTATTAAAAATAATACCATAAATCGATAGAGGGACAAATTCTAAGCAAAATTTGTTATATTAAGTTATTAACATAAATCAACACTTTTTGAGTTATTAAAGATCAAAGATTTTATTTTTTCGTAAAAAAATGCATGTTTTAAAGCTGTTTTTCACGTATAACTCAAAAACTATTAGCTTTTACAAAAAAGTTATTCTTACCAAAATTGAGGACAATAAAAAATTGAATACACTATTCACTCAAAGTACTAAACTAATGTTAATTCAAAGTGAGTTATGGGTAATTGAATGTATATTTTTTTCAATGAGTACTCAAATCTAAGTATTCAAGCTTAAATAACGGGAAAACGATACATTTTATAAAATATACCTGTTAAACACTTATCAAAGTACTTTAGAATACCTAACAAAAATTAAGCAAGTTACGATGAAACTAAGAGAACCCTTTCGAATTTTTTAGGAAAAGTGAAAAATAAAACATACGCCATTTCAACAAAAATTAAAATTTATAGTAATCTTTACAACAATTTCTTTGTATTAGCATAAGTAATGATTTTAACAATTTTCACCGGTTTTGAATGCGTATTTTTGAAAAAAAAATATAATTTAAAAAAATCAGAATTTTTAAAATCATCGTAATTTTCATTTTCTTTTGATAATAACTATAAAAATACTCAATATACGTAAAAATAGTAAATAACCAAATATTAGTTTTTTCTATATCAAATATTATACCTTTTTGCCATTTCTGTAGGGTGAAAAATAACCGAGATAGAAACGTTTAAAACTTAAATTTTGCTGCGAGAATCTTGTAACCGTGGTCATTTAATCTTTGATTTTAAAAAAAGTAATGGGTTTAAAAGAATAAATTCACCGTGTTTTAATAGCCTTTGGAATTACCTTTCAAACCGTTTTTAGGTGAACCTGATATCTTAAAAATTAACGGAGTTATTAAAAAAAAACGATAACATTTTTTGGAAAATTTTTTAAAAGATAAAGTTTGAAAAATTTTTGGAGCATAAATTTTAATGCTATTAACTTGTTCGGTATCTCATTTGATAGATATTTCTAAGTACTTTCACAAATGTTTAATAAGTTTATGTTATAAAATGCATCATTTTCCCGTAATTTAAGCTTGAATACTTAGATTTGGGTACTCGCCGAGAAAAATATGCATTCAATTACCTATAACTCACTTTTAGTCAATATTAAAAGGTTTTTTTAATAAGAAGTTTATTTAATTTTTTATTAGCTTCAATTTTGGTAAAAATAACTTTTTTGTAAAAACTTATAGTTTTTGAGTTATCTATGAAAAATCGGTTAAAAACATGCATTTTTCTTACGAAAAATTAAAATTTTTGATCTTTAATAACTCAAAGTTTTGATTTATTTTAATAACTTTATATAACATATTTTGCTTAGAATTTGTCCCCCTATCTAATTATGGGGTTATTTTTAATAAAATAATTTTCACCCCGAGAAGGGGCGGCATCCACCCCCAGGGTAAAAGCGCAAGTTGGCACCATGTCACCTTTGTTTCTTGAGATATGCTCTAACCACTCACCAATTTTCATGCAAATCGATGGAGGTTGAACGAAATCGGAGATAATAGCTCATATCCACCTTCAGTGACTCCACTAACTAACGAGTGCCTTTAGTGACCTCCAACGAGGAAAGATGAAGTTAGTGTCGATAACAATTAAAGCAATCTGTAAACTCAGGTTTTATCAAACCATTGAGCGATGCTAGGAATCTATTTCACTGATGCTAATGCATCAGTAGTTTACCTATCTAAACCGCTTTCATTTTGTACTCTGCACCTGGTAAGAGTGTGAAACAAAATAAACATAGAAAGAAAATATTCGTTTCGTTTTGATTCAATTCGAGTCTCTTGCCATCCTCTGACACCTGATGCTTCGAAATCTATTCCGTGTCAAAGAGGCTTTGCAAGAAGACTGAATTGGACCATAATGAAACGAATAAGATGGTGCAAATATTAAAATATTTGCACCGGAGCATGGTTAGGCTGTCCTCTAACGGGGAATGATGAAATGAGTGAAAAATAATTTTGACCATGAATCAAGTAATCTGTTAACCGAAGTACACAGTACCAACCAGCTCCACTAGGAGAACACTCCAATAATGCGTCGCAGATTACGTATATGAGACGGGGTCATTTTGTACTCTAATACAGAGTATGGTATGAGAATTAACTAGTTTTGATGGGAAATAAGCCAAATGATTTGGGCGTCGAAACATTAATAAAATCATTTTTTTAGTAAAATTGTGGCTTATTTCCCATCAAAACTAGTTAATTGCAAAAATACCACAAGAAAATAGCTTCAGAACAACATAGTATGACAAGAAAGAAAATAATCGTTTCGTTTTGATTCAATTCGAGTCTCTTGCCATCCTCTGACACCTGATGTTTCGGAATCTATTCCTTGTGAAAGAGGCTTTGCAAGAAGATTGAATTGGACGATAACGAAACGAAGATAGTGCAAATATTAAAATATTTGCATCGGAGTATAGTTAGACTGTCCGCTAACAAGGAATGATGAAATGAGTGAAAAATAATTTTGACCACGAATCAAGTAATCTGTTAGGAGAACACTCCAATAATACGTCGCAGATTACTTATATGAAACGTGGTCATTTTGTACTCTAATACAGAGTATGGTATGACAAGAAAGAAAATAATCGTTTCGTTTTGATTCAATTCGATTCTCTTGCCATCCTCTGACACCTGATGTTTCGGAATCTATTCCTTGTCAAAAAAGCTTTGCAAGAAGACTGAATTGGACCATTTTTTCGTTTCGTTATGGTCCAATTCAGTCTTCTTGCAAAGCCTCTTTACAAGGAATAGATTCCGAAACATCAGGTGTTAGAGGATGGCAAAAGACTCGAATTGAATAAAAACGAAACGATTATTTTCTTTTTGTCATACCTTACTCGGTTTTAGAGTACAAAATGACCACGTTTCATATAAGTAATCTGCGACGCATTATTGGAGTGTTCTCCTAGCGGCGCCGCTTGGTACTGTGTACCTCGGTTAACAGAGTACTTGATTCGTGGTCGAAATTATTTTTCACTCATTTCAAAATAAACATAGACGGTTGCGTTTCGATTTAATTTGAGTCCCTTACCATCCTCTGACGAACTCTGACACGTGGTTCTAGGTCTACCCGTCATTAGAAACAATTTAAAACTGTATAAACCGAGTATATTATTTTAACTTATCGAGTAGTCTGTGTGAATGTACAAAATTTAGTAATCGTTAATTGTTTTTTAGGAAACTTCATGTAAATCAACTTGTAAGAACTTTAGGTGTAGTAACTGCAACTACAGGTGTTCTACCCCAACTGTCTGTTGTCAAGTTTGATTGTGGGAAATGTGGATTTATATTAGGACCATTTACACAAACACAAGAATCAGAAGTTCAACCTAATGCTTGTCCACAGTGTCAGAGTCATGGACCTTTTATGGTAATTATTTTATATATGTGTAAATTTGAGTTTTTGGGCTTTTAAACTTAATATTTTTGTTTTTTTTCAATCGTACATTCCAACATTTTATTTATTGCAGTAAAATTGGGAATTACAATTTTTTATCTTACGTTCAAGTAAAAAACATATCAGTGCCTTTTCTTCTTGGTTCTACATTCATTGCAATGCCGAAAACAGCTAAGGCAAAAGAATGTTCTATTCATTGAACAATTTCGTTAATTCTCGTTAATACTCCCATGAGAAGAATAAGACACAGGAAATGCTCGAATAAGACTGCAGTGTAATATCTTGTACACAGACGGGTCTAAAACTGCAGAAGGGTGGGGCGCATAAATATTCGTATTTAGTATTCAGGAATAGTGATTTAAATTTAAATATTTCTATTCCGCTAGAAGAATGTACCTCTGTATTTTAGGGAGAGGTTTTTGTAATATTGCAGTGTGCAAGCAGCCATGGAGACATTCATAAGCCCTAAGGTGGATTCTAGGCTAGTCTAGGACTCCCAAGAGAAACTCGACAGACTGGTGAAACAGAACAGTATCACACTGTAAAAAATAAAAAATAAAAACAGCCAAAATTGAATACCTCACATCATGAGGAACAGTGAAAGATATGGGCTGCTGCAACTAGTCTTGCAGGGAAAAGTAGAAGGAAAGCGAGGACCAGGAAGGCGAAAGATTTCCTGGCTGAAAAATCTATGTATGTGGTTCAACACGACCACTACAAATCTTTTCAGAGCAGCAGTGTGCAAAGTACAGATTGCCATAATAGTCGCCAACATCAGAAACGGATAGGCACTAAAGAATATCACACTGATATGGGTTCCAGATCACTGGGAAATATACAGCAATAAAAAAGCTGATGCACTTGCCAGAAGAGCTTCAGCTACAAAATACATCAAAGCCAGCTGTCAGAGTGCCAAAAAACATTGTCTGCGACGGGAAGAAAATCTTGGATACGAAGATAACACAACTCCACAACTATTGGAAAAATATACCTGGTCAAACACAAGGCAAAATATCGCACCTCCGCTTAAAGAGCGTCATAACTCAAAAAATTTTAAAACCGGTTTTATTGCACCAACAGGTTTAACCCAATCACTGCGGTAATAATATAGGAATGTAGACCTGTGAGGACATATATTTTTACCTATATTCAAATATTATTTATGAATTATGTGAAGAAAATCGGTTGAGAATCTGCTGCTGATGGCGTTTTGCTTGCTTTTTGTTGGACGCGAATTCGCGTCCTTTGCACATTTTTGGAAATTTTGTATAAACTGCGGAAAACGCCAGTTCGCGTACAATAAAAGTTAATAAAAACTAATTATGCTTAACCGAATTTATTTTGCAGCTCAGAAAATACACTAAGCATCAAAATTAACGCACCACCTTAAAAAATGGGACATTTTTGATGTCTCGTATTTCCTAAACCTGTTGTCCGATTTGAGTGATTTTTCAGTATATTATAGCTTTATTCTTGAAGAATATCAACGTAATAATATTATTGCTAAAGAGTTGTTGTTTGTTTGGGTTTATATGACTGCGGACACTAAATCCATTCGCCATTGCTAAAGAGGTAAGTGTAATTGTATGCCGGGTGTAACAATGATAGTGTGTTTTTTTCTCAAAGTTTGGAACACCCTGTGGAATATTCTAGCACATATAAAATATTGAAATTAAAACTCAACTGTAGCCTTAGGCTTTCTTAACATTTTGATTTTTGATTCATTCGCTTATGTTGGATAATAAAAAAGTTAGGTACTTTAACAACTAGCAATGTTATTCATCAATACAGGGTATTTTTAAATAAGTGCGACAAACTTTAAGCGGTAATTCTGCATGAAAAATAAAGACTGATTGCTTTATAAACATATTTATGTTTCCAAATACTTTGTTTCCTAGATACGGAATGTTGAATTTTTTCTTACAAACGATTTATTTATTGCTCTAAAACTAGTTAGATATGCAAATGAAATTTGGTAGTTTTTAAGAAGTAGTTATTGCGCATTTTTTACATACAATTAAGAATTTTATATTCACCATTGGCGTGCATAAACATTTTAGTTACATCACGCCAATGGTGAATATAAAATTCTTAATTGTATGTCAAAAAATGCGCAATAACTACCTCTTAAAACCTACCAAATTGAATTTGCATATCTCAACCGGTTTCAGAGCAATAAATAAATCGTTTGTAATAAAAAATTCAACATCCCTTATCTCGAAAACGAAGCATTTGTGGACATATGTGTATAAAGCAAACGGTCATTATTGAAGTTATACTTCTTTAGGCGCGATTGAGATTGAGGGTGAATTTATATTGATCTGCGCGCATGCGCACACCGACAATTTGGTATTAGTCTTTATATGGGCTCTGATTGGGTGTTGAAATGATCTGTCAATAATTGTTCAATATGGAGGTTATCGGTAAACAAAAATGTTGTATAATATATTAGTTTTTATTGTTGTGAGGACAGAAATAAAATCAAATTTATAATTATAGTGACTTTTTAAATAGTTTTGAAAAGCCACAGGTACGTAATTCTAAATGTTTCAGTTGTATTCCAATAAAAAATTATCTTCATACCTATTTGGATACCTATTTGGAAAATGTAAAAAAATAATGTACTTAGGTACCTAGTACTTGCTATGCTATACCCCTAGTAGGCAATGCTTTAATTTACATAATCTGATTACGAACAAACTTTCTACAAATTTTCATCTAATGTATCGTTTTCTTACTCTATATATTGTTGTATTTTAATTCGACAAAAATCAAACTAATAAAAATTCATATAAACAAAATGTCAAAAAGTTGTTCAGTTTGTGTATATTCCCACATGACCGCGACATACGCGAAGGTGGTGCAGTTTGAAATCGCTCCGACTCTTGCACGGCGGGACACACGGGAAGCAGGTTCAAGCCCAATGCAAGTTATATCATTTTTTTATTTTTTTTTATAGATTTTATGATTGTAAGTATATTATTATATAATTTTTTTCAGAAAATACGTATTTAATTAAAATTTTTGGCAACAATTATTGTTCAGAAATCATTTGTGGCATTTTTCAATGTGTTTGTGTGTGTTTTTTCTTTTATTTTTTTTTTCATTTTTGGTGTTGTTTTAATAAAAATTTTTGGAAAGTAGTAGAGAAACTGTTTAAAGTATATTGATTTCGTTGAAATCATATAATAGAAGTATAACTTCTTACGTGCGTACAAAGTACACACACTCTTTTTTTTTTCATGCAGAGTTACCACTTAAAGTTTATCGCACTTATTTAGAAACACCCTGTATTGATTAATAACATGGCTAGCTGTTAAAGCACCTACCTTTTTTATGATCCCACATAAGCGAATGAATCAAAAAGCAAAATGTTAAGAAAGCCTAAGGCTACAGTTGAGTTTTAATTTCAATATTTTATATGTACTAGAATATTCCTTTGGTGTTCCAAACTTTGAGGAAAAAAAAATCATTGTTACACCCGGTTTTCAATGACACTTACCTGTTTAGCAATAATATTATTACACCGATATTCTTGAAGAATAAAGCTATAACATACTGAAAAAATCACTCAAATTGGACAGCAGGTTTTGGAAATACGAGACCTCAAAAATGGCCATTTTTAAGGTGGGGCGTTAATTTTGAAGCTTAGTGTGCGAATTTATTTTTTATTAAAAAAGATACAAAAAAAAAACGGAAATTCATATCAAATCATCCAAAATAAAAGTAGGTAACAAGTAAAATAAACTAATTTAACTTATGATACATATGTAAATTATGTAGTTCCCACAAGGTAATGTCAAAAATAATAGGTTATTATTTGAGATCATTTATTTCCGAAAATAGACAATCAGTTCTACAGCGGATGGTTCACTTTGATAAAATAAACATTTCTGCATGTGCGGAGTTAGCTTTGTGTCATTCCAAAAACTGCGGAACAAATAATTTATATTTGAAGTCACATTTACATAGGCCGCTATATCGCGCCTTCCGCATTTTATGAAACACTCTGAGGACGCTATATCGCGCTTTCCGCAGTGAAAGGGTTAATATTATCGACTTGTGCAAAGCATTTGTCCATCCAAGATGTGTACAGAGTGAGTTTTATGTATGGAAACACTCAATTATCTCTAAACGGAGATAGATTTTGGTAGGTAGGGGTTTTCTAATGCGGCCGATATTATAGTTCTAATTACATTGTTGTCAGATCTTCCGTTTTTCTGGAACTCTAATGAACTTTCTTATTTCAAATGAAATAAATATCCTATATATTTTTTACGTTTTGAAGTCCATAAGAAATACTGATTATTTTTCATGTTATATTCCCTATACCTAAATGCCACAATTTCGGAGTAATTGCTACATTTATTAAAAAAAAATTTAAACAAATTATAAAAATGAATTTTGTCAGCCCGGGTAGACATTATTTTAGCTTCTTTGGATCATTGGGAACAAAAAAGGTCTTTTGTAATTTTTCTGTAAAGTTAATCGTTTTCGAGTAATAAACAATTTAAAACTGAAAAAAAAATCGAATAATGACGATTTTCAAGGTTCAAAAACACAAGTAAAAAATACAATTTTTGAAATTACAAAGTACCTAAATTCAAGTACAACTTTTCTTGCCGTAAGATTTTTTGGCTCATTTTATTCTAAAACATTGCTTTTTAATTTTTAATGAAGTGCATATTATGAGAGGACGGTCGATCGGGCTGCATTAACAACTAAAAAATCAATGTTTTAAAATGAAGCAATCTCAAATTACTTATCGGTAGCTGATAAAATAAGGCTTGAGCTAGAATTTGGGTACTTCGCAGTTTCAAAAATAATATTGTTAATTTGTGTTCTTGAACCTGGAAAATCGTCATTATTCGATTTTTTCAGTTTTAAATTGTTTATAATTCGGAAACGATTAATTTTAGAGAAAAATTACAAAAGATCTTTTTTGTTCCCAATGATCCAAACAACCTAAAATAGTGTTTACCCGGGTCAAAAAAAATTGATTTTTATAATTTTTTTATTTTTTTTTTTAAATAGGATGCAGCAATAACTCCGAAATTATGGCATTTAGGTATAGGGAATATAACATGAAAAATAATCAGTATTTCTTAAAGACTTCAAAACACAAAAAATATACAGGGTATTCCATTTGAAATAAGGAAGTTCATTAGATTTCCAGAAAAACGGAAAATATGACAACAATGTAATTAGCACTATGTATTTAGCACTATATAGTGGAGTCACTGAAGGTGGATATGAGCTATTACCTCCGATTTCGTTGAACCTCCATCGATTTGCATGAAAATTGGTGAGTGGTTAGAGGATATCTCAAGGAACAAAGGTGACATGGTGCCAACTTGCTCTTTTACCCTGGGGGTGGATACCACCCCTTCTCGGGGGTAAAAATTATTTTATTAAAATTAACCGCATAATTCGATAGAGGGACAAATTTCCAGCAAAATTTGTTATATAAAGTTGTTAAAATAAATCAAAACTTTTTGAGTTATTAAAGATCAAAGATTTTAATTTTTCTTGAGAAAAATGCATGTTTTTAACCAATTTTTCATCAATAACTCAAAAAGTGTAAGTTTTTACAAAAAAGTTATAATTATCAAAATTGAAGCTACTAAAAAATGAAATAAACCCCTTACTACAAAAGCCTTTTAATGTTAACTAAAAGTGAGTTATAGGTAATTAAATGTATATTTTTTTCGGCGAGTAAAAAATTCTAAGTATTCAAGCTGAAATAACGGGAAATTGATGCATTTTATAACATAAACTTATTAAACATTTGTCAAAGTACTTAAAAATATCTATTAAATGAGCCCCCGTACATGTTGATAGCGTTAAAATTTATGCTCCAAAATTTTTTCAAAATTTATACTTTAAAAATTTTTCCAAAAAATGTTATTGTTTTTTTTTTAATAACTCCGTTCGTGTTTACGATATCAGGTTCATCTAAAAACTGTTTAAAAGTTAATTCCAAGTGCTGTTTAAGAACGTTGAAGCTAATCTTTTAAACTCCTTACTTTTTTAAAAATAAAAGGTTAAATGACCCCGGTTGCATGGTTTCCACAGTAACATTTAAGATTTAAACGTTTCTATCTCGGTTATTTTTACCCTAAAGAAATAGTAAAACAGAAAAAATATTTGGCACAGAAAAAACTAAAATT
This sequence comes from Diabrotica virgifera virgifera, assembly GCF_917563875.1. Lineage (NCBI taxonomy): Eukaryota > Metazoa > Arthropoda > Insecta > Coleoptera > Chrysomelidae > Diabrotica > Diabrotica virgifera. The sequence goes on along the minus strand of NC_065449.1, from coordinate 78,275,186 downwards.
TGGTTATATATAATTTTTTACGTATATTGAGTATTTTTGGAGTTATTATCAAAAGAATATGAGAATTACAATAATTTTAAAAATTATGATTTTTTTAAATTATATCTTTTTTTCAAAAATATGCATTCTAAACCGGTCAAAATGATCGAACACATTACTTATGCTAATATAAAGAAGTTATTTTAAGGATTACTATAAATTTTAATTTTTGTGAAAATGGCGTATATTTTATTTTTCACTTTTTCCTAAAAAATTCGAAACGGTTCTTTTATTTTCATTATAACTTGCTCAATTTTGACGCTATTACCTTGCTCTGAAGCTCGTTTGATAGGTATTCGGAAGTACTTTGGCAAATGTTTAACAGAAATATTTTATACATTGCGTCGTTTTCCCGTTATTTAAGCTTGAATACTTATACTTGAGTACTCGTCGAAAAAAATACACATTCAATTGCCAATAACTCACTTTGAACTAACATTAATTTGGTTCTTTATGTGAGGAATATATTTAATTTTGTATTATCTTGAATTTCAGTAATAATAACTTTTTTGTAAAAGCTTATAGTTTTTGATTTATACGTGAAAAACCGATCTAAAACATGCATTTTTTTACGAAAAAATAAAATCTTTGGTCTTTAATAACTCAAAAAGTGTTGATTTATTTTAATAACTTTATATAACAAATTTTGCTTTTAATTTGTCCCTCTATCGACTTATGGTATTACTTTTAATAAAATAATTTTCACCCCCGAGAAGGGGTGGCATCCACCCCCAGGGTAAAAGCGCAAGTTGGCATCATGTCACCTTTGTTACTTGAGGTATCCTCTAATTACTCACCAATTTTCATGACAATCGATTGAGGTTCAACGAAATCGGAGGTGAAAACCTTCAGTGACCGCACTACTATAATATCGGCCGCATTACAAAACCCCTATCTACCAAAATCCATACAATCGTGCAAGCCGTTTTCGAGATAATTGAGTGTTTCCATACATAAAGTTCACTCTGTATAAAGCGTTGTTTGTCGAGTTAAGACAGTATTAGTAGGTATATATGTGATTACTTAATTCAAAACAATCTGCGTATGTGCTCAAGAAAAGTGACACAATTATCACTTATTTATCTTTCTTTTTGCAGAATTTTGTGTTAAATGTTGTTACTTGTATTTAAAGTTACATCATTAAAAAGTATAAGTCCGTTAACCAGATAATAATATTATATTCTGTACTGCAAGTGTCACTTTTGATAAATAATATTTCGTAAATTTTTCGTTATTTTATCTGTATAGTGTCACAACACAAAAAAAATGTTTTTTAAAAGATTTGTAATATATTTAATACGCTATTTTATAGAGCTTCAAAAACCATTGTAATTGACTAAAATAGTTATTATTCTAATTTTAATAGTTTTTGAATTAAACCCGAAAATGTTGTAGGACAAACTTTAAACATCGTTTTCTCGAAACTTTGCTTTTTTGACTTTTCACACTCTTTGAGCGGAGATGCGATATATGTTGGACATATATGTGCTAATAGGGCTGAAGTACTTTGCAAAACAGGAATCAACAGGAAAAGCAGGTGTTGTATTACCTACCTTAAACAAGATTATAAAAAAGAAGAAGAGTTCCTTTTGACTATTGACTTTTATAAGATGTTTTGAATGACGGATAAGTTTGTAACAATCAACGAACTGTCAACACTGATGGAATCGCCATAAAACGAAGTTAATGGCGCCAGGATGAGATAGAAGATAATCAGGTAAAGGAGGGAAGATAATCGGACAGTGCTAGTGGTACGTTGTAGTTGTAGCAAATTTTACCTGAAAATTCTCTGTCTCTCTCATGTCTCTCTAGAAGTGCTAGAACCTCTCTCTGTATGTTGGCGCCTATCTCGCTTCACTGTTGGAATGGGACGGGGCCATTCCATCAGTGTTGACAGTTCATTGGTAACAATACATTTGTATTTTAATTAAAAAATATAACTATTAAAATTAGTCTTAACTTCTATAAAGAGTTAATCCAGAGAACGAATAAAACATGGTGGCAGCTGATTTGTAAAAATACGGATGAGAAAACTCAAAAAATTTAGAGGTTGGTTAGTACAAAAATACAAAGTACGAAAACAGCACAGTTAAGCATCAATTGGGAAAAAAAAAATGCCTGATAACGCTCCAGTTCAAGAATCACCGTCGATAGACCTCACTTTATCACCTCCCGAATCATTTAATTTCCATCCAAGTGATTGGGCACAATGGAAAAACCGTTTTCAACGTTTTAGACGAGGGTGTGGCCTTGATAAAGCATCTGATGGAAAACAAATTGATGTGTTAATTTATAATATGGGGGTAAGAGCTGAAGAAATATTCTCATCATTTTCACCAGTTCCAACTACATATGATGAGACATTAAAACAATTTGAAGATTATTTTATACCCCGTAGAAATATTATCTATGAAAGGGCCAAATTCCTAAATCATAAGCAAGGGAGTGATACTGCAGAGAAATTTACTACTGACTTACATAGTCTATCAAAAACATGTGATTGGGGGACTTTAAACAATGATATGGTTTTATTAGTGTTGATTATCGGAATGAGAGATACAAGCATAAGTGACAAACTGCAACTTGATGCTGCACTTACTCTCGAAAAAGCTGTAACCTGTCTAAGACAACATGAAGAGCTGATCCGTCAAAAACAAAACCTAAATGAACCAAATGTTTCTGCTATAAGAAAACAATCAACTTACAAAAAATCACAGAAGCCCCAAAATTGCCAACAGTCAAGTAAAGGTGAGAAAACGAAAAAATGCCCTAGATGTGGATATGATTGGCATGATAAATTAGCAAACTGTCCTGCAAAAAATGCTAAATGTGGTACATGCAAAAATGAAGGACACTACAGCAAGATGTGTTATAAAAATAAAAAGTCCAAAAACAAAAATGTACATGCCATTCAGCAAGATTCAGAGCCTGATAGTGACGAAAACTCTTATGTACATGAAATTAAAGCGAGTGATGACAGGAATGTGTGGACACAAAAACTACAAGTAAGCTGCAAAGAGAGAATGCTTGAACCTATCACATTCAAACTGGATACTGCTGCTGATGTAACAATGGTACCTGTCCAAATGCTGAGTAATTGTAATAAATGAACTACCTCTAAATTAATCTTCGAATAAAGTATTTAGTGCAAAAAAGCAAGAAAGATTCAAAATACTAGGTACAGTAAAATTAAAACTAAAATATAAAAATAGGGAAATTACAGAAAATCTATTTATCTCTGAAGAGATTGATGTCCCATTGTTGAGTAGGAAAGCATGCCAAGGCTTATATTTAGTAAAAAGAATTTATTCTATAAGCACTGAGACAAATTGGGTCGCAGAATACTCCTCATTATTCCAAGGACTAGGCAATATGGAGGGTGAATACAAAATTGAAATAAAGGAAAATACTGAACCATATGCTATTTCTGTACCAAGAACTGTTCCAGTTCCATTGAGAGACCAAGTAAAGGAAACTTTGGAAGAAATGCAGAGAAATGATGTCATTGTTCCTGTAGATCATGCGACCGAATGGTGTGCCCCAATGGTAGTAAACATAAAGAAAGGAGGAAAAGGGGTCCGTATATGTGTCGATCTGTCAAGATTAAATAAAAGTGTCAAACGTCAGTTTCACCCAATTCCCGTAGTAGAGCTACAACTTGCAGAGATTAGAGGGGCTAAATACTTTAGCAAACTTGATGCAAATCATGGATTCTGGCAACTTAATTTAGCCGAAGAATCAAGAGACTACACAACCTTTTTAACCCCATTTGGAAGATTTAAATTTCAGAAATTACCTTTCGGCATTACATCGGCACCAGAGGAATTCCAGAAAAGAATGTCACGAGTCCTTGAAGGAGCAAAAAATACTCTAGTCCATATGGATGATGTGCTGGTTTGGGGAAACACAAAAGAGGAACACGATGACCGCCTAAGAGAAGTGCTCGAGAGAATCAAAAAAGCATGTATAACCTTGAATAAGGGCAAAACTGAATTCTGTAAGCAGAAAATCGATTTCTTGCGATTTGTGTTGTCGAAGGATGGGGTAGCACCAGATCCAGGCAAGGTGAAAGCAATTATAGACATGGAAGCACCAAAAAATGTCAAGGAAGTTCAACGCCTTATGGGTACTGTAACATTCCTAGCGAAATTTATCCCTAATAGGAGTGAGATTATGCAACCAATTACAATTCAATTCAATTCAATTCAGTTTATTGATGTCAATATACAAAGTATTTACATAAGTCAAAGTCTGTTAAAATGCAACATTGAAATACATTGGCAAGCTAACACTTAGTAAGTAAAATCTATAAAATTTTATCACCTAGTCTAAATACTTAACACAAAGTTAGAATATTAGCATAAAAACACAAGAGCACACAGAACATTTAAGAGAGCTGTAGGACTATCACAACAGGGTAGCCCCGAGATATTCCTCCTGAGAATAGTAAGCTCCCACCAAAAGAAGTTCTTTGATTTTTATTTTGTATGTATCTAAGGGCAGTTCTCGAATTATTAGGGGTAATTTATTAAAGAAGTGTATAGCCAGACATGATGGGCCATCTCTGCACCTCTCCAACCTACGAAACTTTGGGGCAAGGTTCCCTCTAAAGCGTGTGTTAATATTATGAATCTGTTCATGAGTCTGGAATTTATGCATATTGCATTTTACATATATAAGATTATCATATATATACTGGCAAGGTAATGTTAATATTTTCCAATCTATAAAAACTTGTCTGCAATCGGCTCTATATGGCAAGCCTGCGACAATGCGAATGGCCCTTCTCTGCAGTCTGAATACATCCTTCGCTCCTGCACTATGGCCCCATGCGAGAATAGCATAGGAGATATGTGAGTGACACAAAGAAAAATATGCCTGCTTTAGTATGGAAGCGGAAACACAGGATGAAAGTCCACGAAGCAAAAATGTATTTGATGATAGCTTTGCCACCAAAGAGGTGGTATGAGCATCCCATATCAGACCAGGGTCCAGCAAAACACCAAGAAATTTAGCACAGGATGCATTGTCCAGTTCATCAGGAATATTTCTAGTTGAAAAAAGTAAGGACTGTGTTTTGGTTGTATTGAGAAACAGCCTATTAGAATGGAACCATTGTTCTGCCTCCGACACTGAACCCCACGAACTTCCCACTGCTGTTACCAAATCCTTACTGCAGGATGAGATTGTTGTGTCATCTGCAAAGAGAGTGAAATGCGCAGTTTGACATGAAAGTGGTAAATCATTGATGTATATCAAGAATAATAAGGGACCCAACACAGAGCCCTGAGGAACTCCTATGCGCAAGCATCCTCTCTCCGATTCAACACCTGCAAATCTCACCCTCTGGCAGCGGTCCGTCAAATAATTTTTTATCAATTGTATACTGGAGATTGAGAAGTTATATTTACTCAATTTAGTAGTAAGAATTTCGTGGGACACACAATCGAAGGCTTTACTTAGGTCGCAAAAGTTGGAAGACACATAGTTACCTTGTTCAAAAGCATCTTGGATGTATGTTACAAGATTCAAAATACCCTGAACAGTCTTCAAACCCTTTCTGAAGCCAAATTGAGATTCAACGAAGAGCCCGTTAGACTCAAAGAAACTTGCTATTTTTCCAGCAAGGCATTTTTCAAATATCTTCGAGAATATAGGTAACAGAGAGATAGGTCTGTAATTAGACATTTGATCTGTCTCTCCCTTTTTAAAAACCGGAATGACCACCGCAGTTTTTAAAACTTCAGGAAAAACCCCCTCAGCTATACATAAGTTTATGAGCTTGGTCAGAGGACATATTATTAGATCTTTTATCCCTTTGATTAAGCTGACAGTTAAATTAAATGGGTCCTTACTTTTTTTATTTTTGAGAGAGTTCACAATATCTCTTACCTCATTAAAAGAGACTGGTTGGAATTCAAACATATGTTCAGCATAAGGTGGTGCATAGTTGAGTGGGTCATTGTGGGGTGCAGGAGTACGGCTATGCAGCTCGGAGGCAATGTTTAAAAAATAATGATTAAATTGATCAGGTGTTATATTAGAATTAGTTTCAGTTTTTGTGATGCCTCTATACTCATTAATGATATTCCACATTGTTTTAATCGGGTTATGAGAGTTTGAAATTAGTTGGTCATTGGTAGCTTTCTTTCTTTGCTGCTTTTATTGCCTTCCGATATTCATTTTTAATATTTTTTATGTATTCCTGTAGGTAATTTGGTGCATCAAGCTGTTTATTAAGTTCTATAAAAAATTGAATATTATCACGCATTGTTCTCAAGCTATCATTAAACCAACTCACCACACCCGCCTGACCCTTTCTTTTAGAGTAAGACTTTTCCGGGAAACAGGTCAAGAATGCATTGGAAATGATGTGAACAAAATAGGAAAACTTATTATTCGCATTCATATTAGTGTCCTTAATAAAGTCCCATGAAATGTCCTCTATCATAGAGAAGAACAAGCATCTTCCTCTCTCAGTGATGGGTCTAAAAAACACATTTTGAGGATCAGAAAATTGCTCTCCTCCCATTAAGGTAAATTCCAGGTATATACCTCTATGGTCAGATATACCAGGATCAACAACTTGTAGCTGAAGGTCCTGTGGATCCAAATTGGAAAAAACATTATCGAGACAGTTTTTCTGTCTGGTGGCTTCGAAATTATTTTGATGAAAACCGAAACTATGCATTAGGTTACATAATTCTGTACAGTGAGGAGAATCTGTATTAAAATGAATATTAAAATCCCCAAGAATCAAGATTTTCAGTAGGGTTAAGTGATTGTAAAGCTCCCTCCAGTACTTCAATAAAAACGTTAAAAGAGCCTGACGGAGGCCTATATACAGTTAATAAATATAACATATTTTTCAATATATGCACAACATAATTCAATTTGTCCCTGTATGGACAGTCCCTGTATGGACAGTATACAAGTTTAGTTAGTCCAAGTAATGCATTTCTATGGGGCCCAGCACAAAAAGAGGCGTTCCAGAAAATAAAAGAATTGCTTATATCAGCACCTTGTTTAACAATGTATGATGCAAATAAACCTACAATCCTATCCAGCGACGCTTCTACCAAAGGACTGGGAGCTGTATTACTTCAAGTTGAAGGTGGTCATAAGAAACCTGTAGCATACATCTCGAGGACTTTGACTCCAGCTGAACAAAATTATGCAAACATAGAAAGAGAAGCACTAGCTCTGACCTGGGCAAGCGATCGACTAAAGAGTTTTCTGATAGGAAAACAATATATCATGGAGACCGATCATAAGCCACTTATACAAATATTTAAAACTAAGCATCTCGATGATCTGTCCCCAAGACTTCAAAGGTTTAGAATGCGCATGATGCGTTATGACTACAATATTGTATATACCCCAGGGAAAAATTTATATATTGCTGATACTGTATCTCGTAAACCCATACCTTCAGAAGATGACAAAGAATTAGAAGAAGAAATCGATGCCTTCATTCATGGAGTCACTCTTGCAGGTATTCACACATCTGACGAGAATGTGACACGAGTTGCTAACTCACAAAGCAATGATCAAACCTGTAATCAACTGAAGAACTACATAATGGGAGACTGGCCTCACAAGTCTGCATTATCAGGTGATGTTAAACCATACTACCCAGTACGTCATGAACTATCAGTTGTGGATGGTATCCTTCTTAGAGGAAACCGTATGATCATTCCATGTGAGCTCAGGGAAATGATGTTGGAAAAATTGCACGCTGGCCACTTTGGAATAACTAAAACTCGTCGTCGTGCTCTGGGAACGATGTGGTGGCCAGGAATTTCTCAAGAGATAGAAGCCAAAGTAAGATCTTGTCCTATCTGTATTCAAAACTCGACAAACCATCATGAACCTTTATTGCCAGCTAAATTTCCAGATTATCCATGGCAAGTGATATCAATGGACCTTTTTAAAACTGAGGGAAAATGGTATATCGTCATAACTGATAACTATTCCAGAATTTTTGAAGTACTTCCTGTTCAGAACATGAGATCACAGGAAGTAATAAACATCTGTAAACCAATATTTGCAAGATATGGTATACCACAGTTGGTTTGTTCCGACACTGGAACACAATTTCATGCTGTTGAAACATCAGAGTTCCAACAGTTCGCAAGAGAATGGGGGTTCTCTACATCGAGAAGTAGCCCACAATTCCACCAAGCAAATGGCGCAGCAGAAGCTGCTGTAAAAGTCGCAAAAACCTTAATAAAGAAGAATAAGAACAACATAGAGATATCACTTCTGTCCTATCGAAACACACCACTAGAGAACGGATTCAGTCCATCCGAAGTGATGTTTGGAAGAAAATTGAGAGATAATCTACCATCAATCGCATTAGCTGAATTTAAATCATCAAAAAAGCTAGTAAGCGTGGAGAGGAAGTACCGCTCGAAATATAAAAAATTATATGATGGAAAACATGGACCGAAGAATTTGAGTCGACTTCAAATTGGTGATTTTGTATGGATCACAGATCTGAAACGACATGGTGAAATCATTAACGAAGTTAATCCAAGATCATACATAGTTAAGACCGCCATAAGCACCATAAGGAGAAACCGTTTTCATCTGATCCCTGCTCCATATCTAAGCAGTATCCCCGATGGAGTATTGAAACAACTGCCAGGGATTCAACAAACAAATTCGACTCCAGAAACTACACCGACTACTCAACAACTAACATCCCAAAGAAAGACCAACAAACATTGAGAAAGGTAGTCAGGAAGTGGAAAGTCACCCAACTCAACCCAAAACGCCTGTACGACTTCCAACGCCAACGAAAACTGATGGACCATTTAATATTGAGCAGAGTAAGAATACAACGCGCTCTGGGAGAGCGGTTGTCAGACCTTTACGCTATCGTGAAGATTAGTCAGTAGTTATGTTGAAGATGTATCATCTTGAGGGGGGATGTTGTATTACCTACCTTAAACAAGATTATAAAAAAGAAGAAGAGTTCCTTTTGACTATTGACTTTTATAAGATGTTTTGAATGATGGATAAGTTTGTAACAATACATTTGTATTTTAATTAAAATAAAACTATTAAAATTAGTCTTAACTTCTATAAAGAGTTAATCCAGAGAGCAGGAAGGATCCGAATAAAACAGCAGGAATCAGCTTGAAATCAGCAGGAAGTCTTAACATGCTTCCTTATTGGATATGCACTAGTCAAGGGGTACCTGCATACAATAGGATTGTTTGATGAAGATTGCAGCTGCAGACTATCTAGTAGAGAACCTGAAACAGTCAACCATATCTTGCATGACTGTGAGGCGGAATGGGACGTTTCGATGCCGCCGGTTCATCGCCGGCCGTTTCGATGCCGCCGGTTCATCGCCAGTCCATTTCATCGCCGTCATATCTCGCATTTCCTAGAATTCCTAATTAATACTAAAAATAACTAATAACTGTAACTGTCGAAAATTCGGAAATATATCAGATAGCGATTAATTGACTGGCGATGAATCGGCTGGCATCGGCATCGAACTGGCGGCATCGAAACGGCGGCGATGAAACGTCCTAGACCCCTGTGAGGTATTAGATTGCAAGCGGCAAATACTTTTTGGAGACAACCAAGTGACTCCAAAAATATATGGTATCCATCCACTAGACCTGTATAAGCTAGTACAGGATTCCAGAATCCTGGAACGGGTATCTTGAGGGAATGGAAGATGTACAATAAGCACATTGGCTGCTGTATGACCAGTGTATAACAGGCTTCCAGAAAAAAAAATGCTATTATATGTCTATAAATGGGTGCGTTCGGGTGAGCCAGCAGTAGCTGTCAGACGTCACGGCTGGATACAACCACTCAGCCGATTTCTGCTGACAGTCAGCCGCTATGGTCGTCCGAACGCACCCAATGGTTGCCTCTCCAACACCAGCCATGGTTGAACGATTAGAAACTATAATCCAAACAGTGTTCGTGTTCATGTATAGTACAAACGAAATTCGATCAGAATGTTCATACATTATTTAAGCTTTTAATCTATAATGCCTGGTTACACCAACAATTCTTAAGCTCCAGCTTAGCCCAGCTTAGCTTATACTTTAATGTTGGGGCCATACTAGCGTCTAATGCCGTTAATTATGGCATTATTTGCATTAGATATATGTCAAATAATGTGATAATTAACGGCATTAGACACTAGTGTGGCCCCAGCATAAGGATTTACATTTATATTTGAGCTGAAAGTTCAGCTTAAGCTTTATATCTGTTGGTGTAACCAGGCATAAGAGTCATATTACCGGTAACAGCAATGAATGGAAATATAAAGGTCCGGACTTTCACTCACAATAACTTTTACGAACGTAATTGTTTGAATAGATGACGATTTACTAAGATAGCATAATGTTAGTCTGCTAATCACTTTACCCGAATTGGAAAGTTTGTGAGTTATAGATATACATACCATAGTGTAGGAAACAACAGAGGTTGAACCTCGCAAAATGGACACAAGTCCGGTTTTATTTTTTTTCTGGTATATCAAGGGGTGCTTATTATAAGACTAACTTTTTCTTAAAAAATTTCGCCCTGGAACTCCCCTTTTCATCCCTTTAAAGGGGGTAATTTGTGGTTTTTGCGAAAAGTAGCCCTTCCTGTACGTTTTGCAAAAAATTTACTTAAGAGGATCGGTACGTATTTTCGGCTGCAAGGCTATTCAAATGGGGATTCATTTTTTTCGAATCCTGAGAAAACTAATAAGTATTTTTAAAAAATTTAAACGCAGAATGAAAGATTACGTTATTAGCGAGGGCCGAAAGTCCCTGAGAACTTCTATAATGTTTATTTTAATAAGTTACAGGGGTGAAAAACTAAGCGAAAATTTAGTGTAATTTTTAATTTCAAATATCTCATTCAAAATAAACTTTCTATTTATTCTAAGGGACTTTCGGCCCTCGGTAATAATTTAATCTTTCATTCTGCGTTTAAATTTTTCAAAAATGTTTATTGGTTTTTTCAGGATTCGAAAAAAATGAACTCAATGCCGTGGTAATATTTTCCAAATCTATCTTTGTCTTACAACGCACTCAGCCGAATATAATATTGTCAGCATATATATTGTCAGTCAGACACTGACAATCAGTGACAATTTTAAATATTTGACATTGCATCGAAAATATTTTAAGTTATTGATTAAATATTATTGATATATAGTGTATTTGATAAATAATTGATTTAAGACGTGAACTTAATAAAAAGTTATTTATTGTGTATTATTTGTGGAAGATCCAAGCAGAGAATAAATCAGGATAATATATTCTGTGATCCAAGTATTTTGTTGTTAAAGATGTTCAAAATTGTAAGCGTTCCATAACAATATATTATTGAAAAATCACTTTAACACTTTTCCTCTTTTCTCGATTGAGTATTAGTTTTTGTTGTACAAATAAATTATTACAATCACTGAATACATAGTTAGTGAAAAAATTATCACATTTATTATTAACTGAATTAATAATTTGCAATTATAAAAATAACAGTTATCCAAGAACATTCAAAAGCCATCTCTTTAAATTAATGATGACATTTTCAAGTAGAATGACATTCTAGTAATGTTTACATATCCATACCAGTGTGAATTTTACTACACGTAATTTGACGTGTAAAGACAGAAAAAGTAGGGATACATGTAAAATATTTGCGAATTATGTACCCATAGCCTTAATAGTAAAATGAAGAGGAGTATATTTCCTACTATTTATTTCCCCACAGCATATGTCTATCACCCACCGTTTAGCGGGGGTGACGCCCCAAAGTTGACAAATTTTTAAAAAAGATATTTTAAAAAAATATATTTTTCCCTACTGTAATGAAAATTAAGAAGAAACCCTGGGGAGATTAATCACATAGAAGTGGCTGATTTTTTAATTACAGGGTGTTACATTTTAAAAAACCCCTTTTTATACCATCTGAATCGCCTATGCTAGAGTAAAGAAACTTTCAGCGATTATCCATATACTGGTGTTATTTACAAATTTCTATAATACACCCCCATTTTTTTTTCCGGAACCACTCCACAAAAGGAGAATTAATAAAGAAAGTGATTTTCTTGGAATCCTTCACACATCATGCCCTTTATTAAAATGCTTCATATATCATTTTGGGCACGTTCTTATTACCCGTGCATGGACACCAAAATCGATTTCTTGATGCAACCCCTGTAGCCAAAAAAAATAATAAAGAGGGGGGTGAAAAATTTTCACCCCCCTCTCTTCCTATTCACTTCCAATCTTCCTGTGGTATTATAATATCACCCTGTACAAAAGATGTGTTATTCAAAGAAAAACATATATCATTCATCGTTCGCCCTTGACCAAGGCCGAGCGTGAGGTTGCGGGAGTTCATCATGTATATAAGTGAACGCCCGATGATACGGATCATCGTTATCGTTATAATTATTTATAGTAGTTATAGTAATTGAGCAATGTGACGGTAGGTCGGTACTGTGATATGTAAACCCATTGTTATGGTTAATCGTAGACGGAGTTAAAAGTAAATAATATAATGTATTTGAACTAAGAAGAGAGTTTTAATTAATTACGACCTAGAAGGCAGTAACATCACACTATTTATTACATGGCGCTCCTGTAAATTAATTGGGAGAATCTTCTGAAAATGGGTGACAAAAATTGGAAACGGAGACGGCGAAGATGGACCAGGACGAAGATGCAGAGAACCCAGGGAACAAAGACAAAGTGATAAAATGTAAGTAAGAATGTCTATCTTTATTAAAAATGCTTCCCTCGTTTTTATATTATTATTGAACATTGAATATTTATCTTTGCTGATTTTTGAATAATTTATGAAGTATCGATTTTTTTTTAAGAATATCTATGAATTTTGAAACATGAAGTGATTTTTGAATTGAATATTTTTATCGAAGTTTATTATATATGCTATTATTGAATTTTGAATTTTTATTGAATTTACAGTGGAACCCCGATAAGTCGGCCCCCGATAACCCGGAAGTCCGGCTAACCCGGACCGATTTTCATCAGACAAAAATTTAACAAATAAACAATTTAAAAATTTTATCAAATAAAAATGTATGTAGGCCAAATAATATTTCAGAGATAATGTGTATTTGTGTAATTTGAACACATAAGTACAATAGTAAAAATGATTCATGCACACGGCGGCAGCCAGAGCGACCGTCTCAGCTTATCGGAAAGAACAGACACCTGTCTGTATTCCTTTTTCTTTATTTATGTCAAACTGTCTTAGCATTGTTTAAAAAAGACGTGACTATTTAAAAATTCTTGTATTGTGTGTAGTACAGCCTATTAATCACTTCCGTTCTGTAATGTAATCGTGCTTCAGATTGTGTTTGCTTTGTCTACGTAATGGTAACAAAACGTAAAAATGTTGCAGTGACAATGGAAAAGAAACTAGAAACATTATTTAGGATTGATAAAGACGAATCTTTAAAATAAATTTATTGCAGCATCATAATATGATATTATGCTACCATAGGTCTGGATCCCGCGTATGAAAAAAAAGTTGATTAATAGCAAGCTAAAAATTTATTAATAGCTTAAGGGTGTCTAGTCGGATAAACTTTGATATATGAGAACACTGGAACAGGGGCAGTTTTAATTGTGGAACAGGTCAAAAATTTGGAACGGTCAGAACACGAAAATGGCACATTTGTTTTGTCCGACAGAACAGACATAAACTCTCCGAACAGAGATTAAACTCTCATGCAAAAATCAGACTGCTATTTATCACCTGTCATAATTCCTGTCATTTGACATATTCTACATGTTCCACTCATTAAAACGCCAATTTGGTGATAAATAGCAGTCTGATTTTTGCATGAGAGTTTAATCTCTGTTCGGAGAGTTTAAGTCTGTTCTGTCGGAAAAAATACATGTGCCGTTTTCGTGGTCTGACCGTTCCAAATTTTTAACCTGTTCCACAGTTAAAACTTCCCCTGTTCCAGTGTTCCCATATATTAATGTTTGTCCGACTAGACACCCTTAAGCTAATAACAAATTTTCAGCTTGCTATTTATCAATTTTTTTTTGTACGCAGGATCCAGACCTACCATATTATGGTGTCGGTACATCTCTACAGTATGACTGAGTTTTTTACCAAGAAATGAACAAAACTCTACACTCTATACAACTATACGTAATTTAGATGTGTACTGTGCATATGTGTTTCATGTTTTTGTAATTGTAATGGAGGTTATTTATTAATTTTTACTATATTCTCCGGCTAACCCGGATTTTCGATAACCCGGATCGGCCGCGGTCCCGATTAATCCGAGTTATCGAGGTTCCACTGTATTTGAAAAATCTCTATCCGATTTCGATTTTTAGTACGGTTATTTTTGAATATTTTATGGAATATCGAATTTTTTTTTTTCAAAAATTTCTATCGAATTTTGAGATATAAACTTAATTTGAATATTTTTATCTAACTTTTGCATATGCTATTTTTGAATTTTATTGAATTGTTGTCGAATACGTACACTATTATTGAATTTTTATTAGCCAGTTGTTTTTATTATTGATATTTATTGATTATATAGATACATTTTCATCGATTTTGTGTTAAATTTTGTATGATATGAACCTGAATTAATAATTTTTGTGTGATAAATGATATTTTTTTAATGAATAATGATTAGTGATGACATACGTTGATAACCGACCTGATGAGTCGAGATAAGGAATTTGAAGAAGAACTATATAGATTAAAAGAAGAACTAACAATATTATAAGCTAAATATTATGAGGCAACTAGAGACAATAAGAAACCCACTGCTCTTGTCAAATTAGGAAGGTACTAAGTGATTTATAGAAGCTTGAAAGCTTATTAGAGACCCACTCTGTGTTTTGAAGGGTACCTATTTTATTCATGATTATTCGTGAATAAACAACGGCCTCAAAGCAAGGGATTGAGGTTGTGATATTTTTAGAAGAATTTGAACCGCATAAAATACCTATTTCGTGTTTTGAGTTAACTATACCACCTTAATGGTGCGTACAGATCAGGGCGAAAATTCGGGTTAATATTGGCGGAGAACTAAGACATCCGAGTGAAACCTCTTTTATTAAGGTAAAACGAAGGTATCGGAGCTAGTATATGAAGTGATGATTATGATGTTATATGAAATGATACATGAGATAAATGATTGTTATATGAAATATGTATATGAAGATGAATTATGTACACTGTAGAAGTGTTATTATGTGGAGAAAATGAAGAAATATAGTTGTAGTACCAGACAAGAAGAAGAAGAGAAAAAAAGATAATTTTTTTATTAAAATATGTGGGAAAAATGAAAGAAGACACATAAAAATTGCAAGAAAAGAAGCAAAATTAAGAAGATACTAAGCAAATAAGTAGCTAATCATTGAATTATGTCTAAGAATTAAGTTGTAAATTTTTTTTTTCTCTAAAGTAACGTAAATTATAAATAACTTATTTTTAAATGTAAATAATGAATTCAGGTTAAATTTTCGCGGAAAATGGAAGTGTTTGAATTAAGGATAGACAATATCTTACAATAAGTGTTAGTAGATAGTAAGCAAAGGGACACAAAAAGTGAAGTTTTTAGAGAGATTAAATCTTTATCTTAGCTACAAGAGAGTTATTAGAAGTTTTTTAGAGAAATATTAGAAGTTTTTAGAGAGATTACATTTTTATTATAGGTACATTATTTTAGAGTTAGTAAGACATATATAAATAAATCAAAAGAAGACTGAAATAGGAATTATTAATAGAGTAAAGGATACATTTTTTTTACTTATTCGAGTAATATTAGCTTAGCTTAGGACTTTTAGGTAGATACGAGATTTTTAGTTAGGTATTCCCCCGCTTATATGAGATGCCTATAGGCACTAAAAGACTATTTAAAAGTAAGGATCAATTTCATTCACTTTGGACACTGTTTTGAGGAAGTGAATTAGTGAACGAAAAAAAAAGGACGAAAAGACACGACGTGAAAGTACGTGAACTAGTAATAGGTTATAAAATACCAGTTTAGTATAGGGAAAATATGAACTTTTGTGTAAAATAGGAAAAAGAATATACATGTTTAGGGAAAAATTGATTGATCTGAAATGTAACGTTACAGTTAGTTAGCATAGTTAGGAAATTTAATTTTTCAAAATAGTATTAGGTAACCATAAACATTTTTGTAAAAGGGAAAGAGGAGCATCACATTTTAAAAATATGTAATTTTAACAAAACGGGGAGGTGTGGTATTATAATATCACCCTGTACAAAAGATGTGTTATTCAAAGAAAAACATATATCATTCATCGTTCGCCCTTGACCAAGGCCGAGCGTGAGGTTGCGGGAGTTCATCATGTATATAAGTGAACGCCCGATGATACGGATCATCGTTATCGTTATAATTATTTATAGTAGTTATAGTAATTGAGCAATGTGACGGTAGGTCGGTACTGTGATATATAAACCCATTGTTATGGTTAATAGTAGACGGAGTTAAAAGTAAATAATATAATGTATTTGAACTAAGAAGAGAGTTTTAATTAATTACGACCTAGAAGGCAGTAACATCACACTATTTATTACATTCCTATTGATGGATATATGCTCCATCAATAGGGTTTTTCATAAATATATAAGATTATTGCAACATCCCTGCGGAAACTACCAATATCCTTGATGAAAATATACTGCAGAAACTACCCCTATCCCTTGGAGAGCATGTTTTGACGATTTTCTCATTACCTATGCATTTTTTAAAACAAAACTTATACAGAATTAAATACCACTATTTTCTCTACAAATAAGATCCTATGCATTTTTTTCGTATAAGCAACCGTTATGGCACAGTGGCGCCGTAAACCTCAGAAATGCTTTGGCGGGCTCCAGTTTTTATTTTTTTTTTCGTCACCTATTCATTTTATGGATAACATGCTTATAGAAAATAAAAGAACACACTGTCTGCTACACATTATGACCTATGAATATTTTATTTTCTTTGCACCCTAAAGCCACAGTGGTGGCCCAAAATCAATTTTTGATTATTTTTTTTATTAATTCTCCTTTTTGTGGGGTGGTTCCGGGAAAAATATGGGAATGCATTATACAAATTTGTAAATAACCTAGTACGTGGATAATCACTGAAAGTTTTTTTTTTACTCTAGCATAGGCGGTTCAGATGGTATAAAAAGGGGTTTTTTAAAATGTAACACCCTGCAATTCAAAAAATTGCAATTGGCTTAAATGAAACCTATACCAAAAAATCAGCCACTTATTTGTGATTAATTGCCGCAGGGTTTCTTCTTAATTTTCATTACAGCTAGGAAAAAAGTGTTTAAAAACATCTTTTTTAAAAATTTGTCAACTTTGGGGCACCACCCCCGCTAAACGGTGGGTGATAGACATATACTGTCGGGAAATAAATAGTAGGAAATATAGTCCTCTTCATTTTACTATTAAGTAAATTTTTTGCAAAACATACAGGAAAGGCTACGGTTTCGCAAAAACCACAAATTACCCCCTTTAAAGGGATGAAAAGGGGGGTTCCGGGGCGAAATTTTTTAAGAAAAAGTTAGTCTCATAATAAGCACCCCTTGATTTACCAGAAAAAAACCGGACTTGTGTCCATTTTGCGAGGTTCAACCTCTGTTTCCTACACTACCATGTTTTTATATTATCACTTATCGTTGTGAACAAGAAATAATGTTATTATGTTATTGGTGTCTCTCCTTTTTTTATAAGTTAACAGTATCACAAAATGCAATTTTTACACCATTGCAGTATTTTACAAGGGCCAAACAAATTTTTCTAATACATATATTAAAATTTTTTAGATCAATATGGAACAAACAGTTTATCGCAACTACCAAAAAATCACGCTACAAGAATCTCCTGGTCGTATTCCCGCCGGTAGGGTACCCAGATCAAAAGATTGCATTCTCTTGGCAGATCTGTGCGACCGCTGCAAACCTGGTGATGAAGTTGATATTACTGGAATATACACTAATAGCTACGATGGTTCCTTAAATACTGATAATGGTTTTCCAGTATTTTCCACTGTTATTTTAGCTAATTATTTGATTGTTAAGGACTGCAAACAGATTGTTCAATCTTTGACAGATGATGACATTAATTCTATCATTAAGATGAGTAAAGATCATAGGGTAGCCGAAAGGATTTTGACCTCTATAGCGCCATCTATATACGGACATGACTTTATTAAAAGGGCATTAGCTATGGCTCTTTTCGGAGGAGAATCTAAAAATCCAGGTAAATATATGTAAACTACCTATCAAAAACAAAAATTGTTTTTTGATCTCAATGTTGAGCTATATTTATATTTCACATTAAGTTTCGATTACAGTTACATACTTTAATTGATAGTTAGGGATGTCAAAAAAGTATGTTTGTCTTACTTGTGTTCCGTGGGTGTGTTGACTGAAACTATTAACTTCAATTAAAATTAGTACAAAACAACGAACAGTAATATATTTATTTATTTTTGGTTAAAAAAGGCGTGCTTATATCTCGCAAGAGGGTTTGTTATTGTTTGGGCCCAGCGAGGGTTGTATGACCGACTGATGCCTGCCGGGGTTGTGAATCGACTGATGTGGCTGAACTAAAAATACATGTCTGTGGTTTTACGTTGAAGACTAATTTATCGACATAAAGAGGCTGGCCCTTTATCTGGTGTTTTAAAAGCTGAAAACACTTCTGTAGTTTTAAGAAGCGTCTTCGAATGCATATAAAAAGTGATTTATTGACATAAGGTCTGATAAGGTAACTATTTAATGGGGAATTTGTTTCCCAGAAAAAAACATTAATTTTATACAATTTGGTTTTGTATTTTAGGAGCGAAACACGAATTTTAAATAACCCATATTATTTTTGTGTAGAAAAGAAAGTTAATATTTAAAATTAATCTAATTTTAAGCTTAAATTTTAAGCTTAATAAAAGCTAATTTTCCTGACACACTGAGGCTGTACAGCCTCTTGGCTTCTTGTATTTTTGACAGTTTGGTAATGAAGCGGAAATGAGAATGCTTAGATAGGTATGTGGAGTGACAAGAAAATATAAAATTAAGAATGAATATATTAGGGGAAGTCGAGAGGTGGCACCAAAGCAAGAAAACCTATGGGAAGACGCTTAGACAGGACATTTCTGTAAAGGGGATTAATATTGGTATAATCCAAGATTAATCTTATAGAGAAATGTAATTAGGGAAGCTGCCTCCTCATAGAGATAAAGGCAAAAAAATGAATATGATGATCTATGTAATGCATCCAATATAATGACGGTTTTGTAAATCTTTCTAAATTTGTATAATTTTGGAAAGTCATTTTGATATCCGCTATATTTCTAGTTGTTGGAGTTGTATTGGAGTAAAAATGTAAAGAATTTGTAAGTTCTTTTGGCATTGTTGGCATAATCCATCCAAGCCACAAGTGGATCATGCTACGATAATTTTCTCATTCCAGCTTATCTCCTTCATAGCCCGATTAGGGAACACAAAGTTTTACGAAAACCTCAAAAAAAAAATAAAGGAAGGAAGAAAATTTGGGAATAGGTAGTTGAAATTGTCTATTATTATACAGGGTGTTTCATTGGGAAACGGAAATACTTTAATGGTTAATATAGGTCTCCGATGCGGTTCTAGATATACATTTTTTGCCCTACCGACTTTTATAACCGAGTTACAGGGTGTTTTATCGATTTTGCTCATTTCTTTTCTAAGCCATAACTTTAGAACCACCCTGCATATTTTTTTGATATTTGGTACACATATGTCTCATTCAAAACCCAAACGACCGACATACTAATCACCGGAAAAATCCAGGTCCGGATTAACAAAAAATTATAAAGTAATTGTGACCTTAAAACAACACCCTGTATATTGAAATTTTGAAAATCTGCTTGCATATTTAAAAAGAGCATAAAAAGCTAAGTTTATTGGTTCGCTTCAATTTTTCGGCCAGACAATTTTTTGACTTTAATTTTGAAATTATATTGAATTTTTTAAGAACTCTGGCATTAAAAAGCAGGTATTATTAACTTATAATTATAAATTATTAAAGTTAATAAATAAATACTCATTTTAAAAATAATCAATAATTATTTACCACATTGGAACGACCCAATTACTAATGACAAGAAAAATACAGGTCCGGATTAACAAAAGGATATAAAGTAATTGTGACCTTGAACCAACACCCTGTATATTGAAAATTTGTCTGCGCATTTTAAAAGAGCATAAAAAACTGTGATTAAATGTTAATTTTAATTTTTTGCGCAGATGATTTAATTACATCAATTTTGAAATTATATTGAAATTTTAAAGAACTTAGATTAAAAACCAGGTACCTATTATTAATTTTTAATAATTTAATGTTAATAAATCAATACTTATTTTAAAAATACTTAATACTGATTTACTACGCTGTTTTCATGGATTCTCTGGATTTGTAGCTTTATGCACATCATTAAAAATTAAAATTGCGAGAATTGGGATATTTTAATGATTTAGTAAAAAATGAAAAGCTATATCTAATAAACAAAAATTCGTTTAAACAATTAAACAATTTCACATAAAATAAAAATATTTGAACTATAACAGTTGCTCAAAATGTCCGCCATTTTGTTCGATGCATTTTCTTGCTCGTTTTAAAAGATTTCAAATCGATTTTCTAATAATTACATTGGGAAATGCATTGGGATTGTTCTTAATTTCTCTGGTAGCTTCTTGTCACCTTGACAGGTTTAATCAATATGATTTCAAAATTGCCCTAATTAAATTATCTGCGCAAACATTTTACATGCACCTTTTAACGCAGATTTTTATGCTGCTTTAAAATGCGCAAACAAATTTTCAAAATTTCAATATACAGGGTGTTTTTTCAAGAAGACATACGTGAATGCAAGGACTGCAAGGTAATAGTTAGTGAGACAGTAAGCCAACAACATAAGCTGCTTGTTCTGGACATCGAAGTAAAAAGCGAAACTAAACAAAAATATCGGAGAGGACCACAAAAAATCAAGTGGTGGATGCTAAAAGATGAGAAGGAAGGTCTATTCAGGGAAAGAATAGTAGAAAAAATATGTTGGAACATGAAAGGAAGCCCTAACACAATTTGGAGAAAAATGGCCAATATTATTAGAGAGACGGCTATTGAAATACTTGGGAAAACGTCAGGAAAGAAGTTTGAGGATAAAGAGACTTGGTGGTGGTCAAATGAAGTACAAGGAAAAATAAAAGAGAAGAGAAAATTATATAAAAAGTGGCAAGAAACCAGATCGGACATAGATCTTCAAAACTTTATGGTCGCCAAAAAGGAAGCGAAAGTAGCAGTAGCAAAAGCTAAAGCAGAAGCGTATTCAAACCTATACGATCAACTTGATACCAGGGAAGGCGAAACGAAGATATATAAAATAGCCAAACAGAGAGCAAAGAAAGCAAAAGATTTTAATCAGATTAGATGTATCCGAGGTGAAAATAATAAAATACTAGTTCACGAAAGGGATGTCAAAAAGAGATGGAGAAAGTACTTTGACAGCTTATTAAATGAAGAATTTGACAGACAGCCTGTAGAGTCAACGGAGACAGTAGCAGCAATGGTCACCAAAATAACCAACGAGGAAGTGGCTCAAGCGCTTCAAAAAATAAAGAAAGGAAAAGCGGTAGGACCAGATGATATTCCTGGGGAAGTATGGAGAGCATTGGGAGAGACAGGCACAAGGTGGCTAGCAGGTCTATTTAATAGAATTATGGTAGTTGGACAAATGCCAGACGAATGGAGAAGCAGTATACTGGTACCTGTTTACAAAAACAAGGGAGATATACAACAATGTACAAACTACAGGGCTATAAAACTGCTTAGCCACACCATGAAAATATGGGAAAGAGTAATTGATAGACGGATACGTGAAGAGACCGAAATATCCGAGAATCAATTTGGCTTTATGCAGGGTAGATCAACAACAGATGCAATTTTCATTATAAGGCAGTTGATGGAAAAATACAGGAGTAAAGAAACAAACGCTCATATGGTATTCATTGATCTTGAGAAAGCATATGATAGAGTTCCTCGAGAGATTCTGTGGTGGGCACTCAATAAGAAAGGAGTCCCTGGTGAATATGTAAAGATTGTGAGGGATATGTATGAGGGAGTAACGACTAGTGTTAGGACAGGTGTGGGAGAGACTGATAAATTTCATGTGAAAGTAGGATTGCGTCAAGGTTCTGTGCTTAGTCCGTATTTATTCTCATTAGTTTTGGACCAGATAACAGCGAAAATACAGGGTAACATTCCATGGTGCTTAATGTATGCTGATGATGTCGTGTTAGTAGGAAATAGTGAAAGAGACTTAGAACAAAAACTGGAACAGTGGAGACAAGCTCTGGAGGAAAAAGGTTTAAAACTTAGTAGGACAAAAACAGAGTATTTGGAATGTTCATTTAAAGATGGAGTTACTACAAACAAAATGGTATCTTTGGATGGTGAAATGATTGTGAAAAGCAATAGTTTTAAGTACCTAGGATCGGTATTACAGAGTAATGGAGAAATAGATGGAGATGCATGCAGTAGAATTAGGGCTGGATGGATGAAGTGGAAAGAAGCGAGTGGTGTGTTGTGTGACAGAAAAATTCCAATGAAGCTGAAGGGAAAATTCTATAAAACAGCCATAAGACCAGCTATGATGTACGGAACTGAATTTTGGGCAGTGAAAAAGAAAGAGGAACAGCGAATGCATGTGGCGGAAATGAGAATGCTTAGATGGATGAGTGGAGTGACAAAGAAGGATAAAATTAGAAATGAGTATATTAGGGGAAGTCTAGGTGTGGCACCAATTGATGCCAAAATGAGAGAGCATAGGTTAAGATGGTTTGGTCATGTTCAACGTCGAGACGTTAACCACCCAATACGAAGAATAGCTCAAGTGCAGATTCCTGGAAGGAGTAGGAGAGGAAGACCAAAGAAGACCTTGGGGGAGACGATAAGGCAGGACATGTTGGTAAAGGGGATTAACATTGATATGGCCCAAGATAGAATTGTGTGGAGAAATGCAATTAGGGAAGCCGACCCCGCGTAGGGATAAGGCAAAGAGAATGATGATGACAGGGTGTTGTTTCAAGGTCACAATTACTTTATATTTTTTTAAGCCGGACCTGGATTTTTCTTGATTTTAGTAATTGGGTCGTTCCAATGTGGTAAATAAGTATTGATTATTTTTAAAATGAGTTAATAATTTACAACTAAAAGTTAATAATACCAGCTTTTTAATGTCAGAGTTCTTAAAAAATTCAATATTAAAGTCATAAAAGTGTCTGGCCCAAAAATTGAAGCGAACCATTAAACTTAGTTTTTTGTGCTCTTTTCAAATATGCAAACAGATTTTCAAAATTTGAATATACAGGGTGTTGTTTTAAGGTCACAATTACTTTATAAGTTTTTGTTAATTTGGACCTGGATTTTTCTTATGGTTAGTATGTCGATCGTTTGGGTTTTGAATGAGACATATGTGTACCAAATATCACAAAAATATACAGGGTGGTTCTAAAGTTATGGCTGAGAAAAGAAATGGGCAAAATCGATAAAACACCCTGTAACTAGGTTATAAAAGTCGGTAGGGCAAAAAATGTAGTATATCTAGAACCGGCTCGGTGACCTCTATTCACCATTAAAGTATTTCCGTTTCCCAATGAAACACCCTGTATAAGAAAAAGTTTACAATTCTACATCCCCTCCATTTTATAAAAATTGGGAAATACGGGATGAAAAATATTTTCTCGGGTGTGAAAAAATATACGTTCAAAATAAGTCCGAAATTGGATAAAGTGACTAATTATAAGTAACTTTTGTTCTATAGAGTTTTTTTACGAAGTTAATACTTTTCGAGTTATTTGCGAGTGAATACGTTCATTTTTAACACAAAAAAACATGTTTTTGGACGGTTTTTCGCAGATAACTCAAAAAGTAAGTATTTTAGCGAAAAAAATATTCTTAGCATAAATATAGCTTATAAAAAATTGAAACAAATGCTTTATACATGAGATCTGTAGACCCAGTAGAAACAGAGTTGTAGCTAATGAAAAGTAGGTTCTTCCTCGTCAAATTTCAAATTGAATATTTCAATTTGAAATAACCCAAAAACGGAGCACTTTACAGAGAAAATTCATTACAACTTTTTTAAAGTGTTTAAAAAAAGGTTTATTTTTGTTTAAAAAAAAACTTCTAACATTAAAAGTAAATGAGTTACGCTCAAAATATTTTTGGTCCTTTTTATTTTTTGGTAAAAAAATCGCGAAAATCACCCTCTAATTAGCTTCCCACATGAAACTAATCGTTACCGCTTCACAAGTTACTTTACTTATGTATTCTTTATATTATATATAAGTTTCATTGGTTCAAAGTGCTCATTTTTGAAAAAAAATTGGGTTTAAAATAAAACATTTTTTTTAATCGTGAAAAAAATGGAATTTTTTATGGAATTAACTTAAAAAATTATTAGTAATACCAAAAATCTAAAAGAGTAATAAAATGTACGTTTTGCTTTTCTGAATATTTCTGATTTTTTTGTTTTCTTGTTAGACAAAAATTGGTTATGCTATGGCTGTTCAAGATTTGCCTAAACTCGTGATTACTTACTCGTTCAAGCCATTGTAACTACAGCTTTTTCAAAAATAAGCACTTTGAACCGATGAAACTTACAGATCATATAAATAATATATAAGCAAAGTAACTTGTCAAGTGGTAATGATAACATTTATTTGTGATGCTAATTAGGGGGAGATTTTCGCGATTTTTTTACCAAAAAATAAAAGGGAACAACAATATTTTGAGCGTAACTCGCTTACTTTTAAAGTTAAAGTTTTTTTTTAAAACAAAAATAAACCTTTTTTTAAACACTTTAAAAAAGCTGACATGAATTTTCTCCAAAAAGTGCTCCGTTTTTGAGTTATTTCACATTGAAATATTCGATTTGGAATTTGACGAAGAAGAACCTACTTTTCATTAGCTACAACTCTGCTTCTACTGGGTCTACAGACCTCATGCATAACCATTTTTTTCAATTTTTTATAAGCTATATTTTTGCTAAGAATATCTTTTTCGATAAAATACTTACTTTTTGAGTTATCTCCGAAAATCCGCCCAAAAACATGTTTTTTTTGGTAAAAATGAACATATTCACTCTCAAATAACTCGAAAACTATTGACTTAGTGAAAAAACTCTATAGATCAAAAGTTGTTTAGAATTAGTCATATTATCCGGTCTTATTTTGAATGTATATTTTCCACCTTCGAAAGGGGGTATTCCCCTCCATTTTTGTAAAATATAAAATGGAGGGGATGCAGAATTGTAAACTTTTTCTTATATAACAATAGACAATTTCAACTACCTATTCCCAAATTTTCATCCTTCCTTTATTTTTTTTTGGGGTCAGATTGTTCTTTGATCGGGCTATCATATTAAATTTGAAAGACGATCCCGTTTTTCAAGCACTAGGAGTTTTTTCATGTCATATCTTGGTTACCAGTTAATGCATTTTATTTTTATACATGTCTTAGATTTTTTTTGTTACTGACACCTTTGGCTAGAACCAATTAGCCAGACTTTGTTGGCTTTATGAAGTGAGTGTTTTAACTATGTTACATCTTGAGCATAATAAATTTATTAGTGTTCGTTAGTAAGTTAGTTTTACTTGCATCGTTTGTTATTCAACCAGTCTTATTTGCTCAAAAAGTGTTGATATATAAACAAAGACGATGTGGTCCTCAGAGTTCCACACCAAACTCTTGTGTAACTCTCTACTTAATTCATAGTTACTTCTCTATGGACTGACCAAGATCCTCACCACATCTGTAAATAATTAAGAATCATCCAAAGAATAATCTACTTTACTTTTTATACATACTTTTATTGTTCCTGATTTTATAATTTAAGTTTACTCTTTGTAAAGTATTGATAAAGTATATAATAGATGTTAATATTTTCTGGGGAAAACAACTGGAGGAGAAAATGCACAAGAATGGGAATAGAACTTGGTCATCATTCTCTCTTTGCCTTATCCCTATGTGGGGTCGGCTTCCCTAATTGCATTTCTCCACACAATTCTATCTTGGGTCATATCAATGTTAATCCCCTTTACCAACATATCCTGCCTTATCGTCTCCCCCCAGGTCTTCTTCGGTCTTCCTCTCACACTCCTTCCAGGAATCTGTACTTCAGCTATTCTTCGTATTGGGTGATTAACGTCTCGACATTGAACATGACAAACCATCTTAACCTATGCTCTCTCATTTTGGCATCAATTGGTGCCACACCTAGACTTCCCCTAATATACTCATTTCTAATTTTATCCTTCTTTGTCACTCCACTCATCCATCTAAGGCGAGGCGCCCACTGAGGTGGAATGGCCGTGGCCCGTGGCGTGGTATTAAGTAGAGGTGGCCGACTCGCTATTTTGATGCAGCAGTTGCTTTTTCAGCATTATTCAACGTATTCATGTTGATATAAGAAAAGCAAAATAATATTTGTTTGTTTTGTTTCAAAAAGCAGTTTTGTTGGCATTTAATGAGAACATATAAATAATATAAATAATTATAATTATTGTTAAAATAATACATCTAAGTACGGATATTTTTTGAACTGACAAAAACAAGATAACAAAGTACATGGTGGTTGTAACATTTATATGGTCGTACTGTTTATTTAAACTTACTTTTGTTTTCACCCAATTTTGAAAAAAATGTGAAAACTTTGAATTACCCACGTCCGTCTGTCTGTCTGTCCGTCTGTAATCACAACTGCTCCGTCAATATACCAGCTAGAATGACAAATGAGGTGTCAAATGAAAGATTATAATCCAAGGATGGTACTAAAGGTGAGATATTTGACGTATCCTGTCTGTCCGTCGGTCCGTCCGACCGCGAATATAACTCCTCCGTCATTATACCAGGTAGAATTACAAATGAGGTGTCAAATGCAAGCTTATAATCCAAGGATGTTACTAAAGGTGAGTATTTGACGTAGGCTGTCTGTCCGTCGGTCCGTCCGACCGCGAATATAACTCCTTTGTCATTATACCAGGTAGAATTACAAATGAGGTCTCAAATGAAAGCTTATAATCCAAGGATGGTACTAAAGGTGAGATATTTGACGTATCATGTCTGTCCGTCGGTCCGTCCGACCGCGAATATAACTCCTCCGTCATTATACCAGGTAGAATTA